>NC_090650.1:254091256-254226256 GCF_040937935.1 Hyperolius riggenbachi
CCGAGGAATACAGAAAAACAGAGGTATGCCTTGAAACATATAGGACGTTCAGGAGCAGAATTATTATGAATAAATTGGCCTATCCGGTGGCATTCAAATGTAGTTTTTCCCATCACTATCAACATGCACAAGCAATAGATTCAAATTAAGTTGAACAAACTCTAGAGGGGAACGTGAAACTACAACCCCAAGATACTAACCCAGAGCAAAGGTGAGGGTGTTGCTGGATAGGGGGAAACCGATCTATTGGCATGACCTATGATTTGGTCCCATTAACCTTGAGATCAGAGTATTTACCATAGTCACTAATAACCTGTAGAGCAGTCAACACCAAGTGCAAAAAACATAAAAATCATTAATATATTACAGTGCACTCACATTCCAGTTTAAAAATAAACACAAGTAGCAACAGATTCTTGCCACTTATCGTTCCCGTCTCTAGACACGTTTCATACAAGCGTACTCCAGTATTTTCATGACATCCCTATTACTGCTCACATTTGTTTTGCTTATAGGAAACTGACCTATCTTTGGCAAATATCCCCAAATGAAACCAGTGTCCCCTGTTTTACATAATGCCACACCTGGAAAGCCAGTGATGTGTAGGACACTTACATTTGACTTTTGCCAATGGATGAGAGCGATTGCATCAGCTTATCTGCAGTGGAATATTGGCCAGTGAAACCGGTTTGGCAACCTGTCCATTCAGATGTTCCCTCCTACAATGATCTGTCTAAAGGCGTTTGCATATAAGACTGACATCAGATCTAGAACTGTGTGAAACTGTCATCACTGTGGGTGCTGTAACTCTGCAGGTTTATGTTACAATATTTGTTAGATTTTATCATAAAAATTTGCGAGACTTCAAAATAATGACCTAGCTGTTTGGTGCCCAGGTTAAGGGTGGTCATCATGCACAAGCAGTAGTGCCATGCTAGGAAAAAAAAGTGCAAAACTTTCCTACACTATCTCTCCTATCAGCAGAAAGGTTTCTCAACCTCTATTTGGTATATCTCGTTATTTGCTAGTAGATCAATACAAACTGCTGGATAACATTAGATTGCAGCATCAACGGTGTAGAAAGTTAAAGTACCCAAAAACCTGCATTCCAGATGCACATGATGTAGTATAATCCACAACTCTGTAAGAAGCCAGTGTTTTAAGGCCACCAGGACCTCTTTATCAAGACCGTGATAGCACTGACAACAATGTGCATGTAAATGCAACTACTACAGACAGTTGCCTAACAGAACATATATCAATTGCATGAAACAGAAAGGGAGAGAAGCCTGCAGTTATGGGCTTAGTCTATAAGGATATACAAATATGTATAAAAAAATCCCCATTTGTTTTCAAATTATTTTAACATTTGATAAGATTGCATTCTGGCCCGCTCTGCTTCTCCCAGCAAAAGCAGCATGGAGATGTATAAATTAAATATCGTTCAAATCCAAAACATTGAAAACTACGGCGTCTGCACAGATTCATTCCTGTGTCATTTATAGTGTGTAATACTAGGCACAGCAGAAAGTTATAGCATATCTTAATGGATTTATTGACTTCTTCCTGAGATAAGAGTATGTCAGATATATGGCATTTCAGGAAGTAAATATCAGAGAATGGAGTCCTTCTGGGTTCCTGAAGAGACTCATTCTTATCGGATAAAATAAATGCCCTATTATTTGGTCTAAGTGACGTACGTGCTTGTCAGTTTGTTTGTAAATGTCATATGGTATTAGTATGAGTAATACAATCTAGCATATTTATAAGCATTCTTAAGACGTTGATGAAATGCGACGTGAACGTTTCTGGCGGTTTCCATTTTGGTCTGTGAACCTGAACTCTTGCACATGATGTAAGGAGAACAGAGAGAAATTAACCTTTGTGGTGTTAGAGAGAAGTGCCTGTCCACTCCTACCACCCCCCCCCCCCCCCAAATCTTCAAGTAATCACAAATGTAATTTGATCCCTCAGCTATGTTTGCACAGAATTGGCAGTCTTCGGCACACAGCTAAAAAGTAAACGCAGGATGTTAACCCTTTGTCTGCTTTCATGAAAGCAGGAAGTAGACACTCTGCAGAGTTATTGCTGGGGTTCTGTAAGCTGTAACAAAGATGTTTTTCTTAAAGGTCACATTGCTTGTTTTTTAGAGCAGTGAGGTAGTTCAGTGTTCATGTCTGCTTTAAGATGGATTTTCAGATTTATTTATTTATTTTTATTTTTTTGATGGTGCTGGGAAAGCCGAATGGCTCTACCCATTGCAGTATATCCTATATAATAATAATAATAAGCAGCTGGCCCTGCTTACAGCAGGGACAGTTGTCTCTGTGTAGCTGGGTCCGTGCTGTTTGCTACTGCACATGTGCGCAGCACGGACCCAGCCTCACACAGGCAGGACAGGGCCAGGGAGCTAGACGGGCTAGTGAGCGGGCGGCCGGGTGTGCGGTGGATGCATGCGGCAGGCGCGCGGAGACAGACCTAGCCCGTTTTTAAACGGGCTAAGGTCACTAGTGTCCTATAAAACCTATTTGCAATAGTTTTTTTTTTCTTGTGATTGCTAAATGTGCCCTTCTAATTGGGTAGTTGTCTATGTATAGAGCATTCAGATGCCTGTATGATGTCCTTATACTGTACGGATATTCAGCTCAAATATGGTTATAATTCTCAACTGCAGCACTTGCATACTGTCCAACTACCAACATATCTGTGCCAGGTGTCAATATCTTTGCTAGCTGGACACTCTGTTTGCTATTTTTAGGGATATATCATGTTAAAGTTTCTGTGAGGAAAAGGCCTGGTTCAATGTACTCTTTACAGCACTATGCGAATTCCGGAATGGAAAAATTCTCCAGGGTCCTTTCACGCTGAATCTGTTGCATTCTGTCACAATAAACAATATTGGCCTCGATTCATAAAACATTACCGCATGCTTTATTGCCAAAGCGGTAAATTACAGCATGGTATGTTGATAGTAGATTCATAACATTTTACGCCTGTTTTTACACATGTTTTACCGCATGCGGTAATAGTGTGGTAATTAAAACGTTGTTTGTGTCGATAAACTGAATGAAGTGAATTAATGGAAAAAAAAGGGGGAGTAAGGAAGTGATAAATAACGTGTTATTGCCAACAAAGACCTGGCGAGTTTGCTCTACACAGCATTTTAGGTGACAAATGGAGCACTCTGTATCCTTAAAAATTCCATAACATTAAGTTCAGAGGAGGAAGGGTGGTTGTAATATCACCCAGGTTTTTAGAAATCGTACAGAGTTAGGTAATTTATAAGAATAATTATAATACTTAGCACTCAGATTTTTTTTTTTTTTTTATGAATTCACTGCAAAAACCCTCATTTACCGATAGCAGTAATTTCCCACCCTTCTCTGAACTACCGCACTCACTTTTATGAATCGAGGCCATTGTCAGATCTCAATGCATTACAATGCTATTTCTATTATTGTTATTTATTGTATTTATAAAGCGCCAACATATTACGCAGAGCTGGACATTAGTTTAGATTACAGACAATATTTAGGGGTGACCTACAGCAATATGACAATACAGGAATACAAG
Source organism: Hyperolius riggenbachi (assembly GCF_040937935.1). Lineage (NCBI taxonomy): Eukaryota > Metazoa > Chordata > Amphibia > Anura > Hyperoliidae > Hyperolius > Hyperolius riggenbachi. Next base: position 254,094,830 of record NC_090650.1, read on the forward strand.
AAAAACCAGATCATGCAGCACAGTATGAGTACAAGGTAATGCTTAGTCAGTCACTGGATGGGAGCATGGAGATTAGGCAAGTTTGCAAACGAGATAAACAGAGGAACACCAAGAGCCCCAATAGTGTAGTATGTATTGACAAAGGGGATAATGACAAAGAGTAATAGTTGTTATACTCACAAGCATGGGTTACCAATAGGCAACCACTGTAAAGGCAAACAAAAGTTTGCTTTCCTAAAACAGAAAGAATTTGCGATAATTCAGGTTGGAGTGAGCTTGTCTCCCAGAGCAACACTGCTGGATATATGCAAATTAACCATTGTACCCTTAGAAGCTAAACACACCTCCAGAACCGCTGGAATGCAATGATGTGTCAGCTTGTTAATTTGTACAGAGCCATAATAATCCAACATGCATACAGACTGTTTCGGATTGCTTCTCGGATTCACAAGCCCTACTCCATAGAGCCAAATTAATCCATGCCATGCACTGATGAGGATCAAGCAATCCGAAACAGTCTGTATGCATGTTGGATTATTATGGCTCTGTACAAATTAACAAGATGACACATCATTGCATTCCAGCGGTTCTGGAGGTTTGTTTAGCTTCTAAGGGTACAATGGTTAATTTGCATATATCCAGCAGTGTTGCTCTGGGAGACATCTCAAGCTCACTCCAACCTGAATTATCGCAAATTCTTTCTGTTTTAGGAAAGCAAACTTTTGTTTTTCTTAACATCTTAGTAAGGGGGCTTTTAGGACCATTGTAGTCCCTTACACACTCCAATGAGTTCTGGGTCACCATAAGCTTGCTGGTTAGTCTGTGCCACTGTAAAGGCAGGTGGTGAGATTATCCTGACCCCACTCAGGAATAAGAAGTCGCTCTCTGTAGATAGTAGAAAAGGGTCGCAACCCTCCACCCAGGGTGAATACAATATTATATAGGAGAGAACAGAGACGCCAAAAGGATAAAAGGGGTTTCAAATGAGCTTAAAAGCCAAAAATTTGGTAATTAGAGGAGGCAGTGGTGGACTTACCTCCTCCAAGCAGACACAACACGACTGTACATTCAGTCTATTTATTAACGAACTCCAGATAAAACAAAGCAACGCGTTTCACGGGTCAGTGCCCGCTTCCTCAGGCAATAGAAAAAGGAGTTACAGCATCTAGCAAAACAAACAACACTCGGCATCTCTCTAATTACCAAATTTTTGGCTTTTAAGCTCATTTAAAACCCATTTTATCCTTTTGGCGCCTCTGTTCTCTCCTATATAATATTAGGCAAGTTTGGTTCACTCAAATGCATAGCATGGGTGCACAGTAATGGAGGTGCATGATCAGGTAGGACACAAAAGGAGGACCCTGCCCAAAGGCTTACAATCTAGAGGGAGGGGTAGGGACACTAAAGGTTGGGGTCCAGAGTTCAGCTGTGGGTTTGGAGCAATTGTGAGGGATGGTAAGCCAGAGTGAAAAGGTGAGTTTTGAGGGCCTTCTTGAAGATGTTGAAGGAGGGGGCTTCCCTCATGGGTGGAGGTAGGAAGTTCCATAGTGTTGGAGGAGCTCTTGAGAAGTCCTGGAGGCGTGCATGGGACTGGGTGATGCGAGGGGCGGTCAGGCGAAGTTCATTGGAGGAGCGGAGTGAGCGGCTAGGTGTGTACCTCTGAGTAAGATCGGAAATGTAGGTTGGGCAGGTTTTGTGGATGGATTTGTAGGTCAGACACAGTATCTCGAATCTGATTCTGGACTGGATAGGAAGCCAGTGGAGGCATTCACAGAGGGGAGGTGCCCTGGTTGAGCGATGGGAGGAGTGGATAGTTCTGGCTTCCGCATTCATGATGGACTGCAGCGTGGCAATTCCGGTCATAGGGAGACCAGACAGAAGGGCATTGCGGTTGGAGAGGTAGGATGAAAGCCAGGTCAGGGCGAGGTCGTGAATGCCCATGGACTGGAGGGACTGGAGGAGTAGGGGATGATCTACTGTGTCAAAAGCTGCTGAAAGGTCAAGGAGGGGGAGAATGGAGTATTTACCTTCAGCTTTAGCTAAGGCAAGGTCATTGACCACTTTGGTGAGAGCCATTTCGGTTGAGTGGGCAGGCCGAAATCCAGATTGCAGTGGATCTAGCAGTGAGTTGGAATTGAGGTACTGGGTCAGGCGTTTGTGAACCAGACGCTCAAGGAGTTTTGAGGCAAAGGGGAGGAGGGAGATAGGCCAGTAGTTGGAGGGTAGTGAGGGGTCGAGGGAGGGTTTCTATGGCACTTTCACATTGGGTACAATGCACCAAGTACCTGACTGTGGCCCATATGCAATTAACATTTTCTCCTGAGTTTTCTGCTAGGAGAGAATTTTTCATCTTCTCTTTAAAATAACTTGAGCATTTTTTTTATTGAAACAGTTCTAAAAAAAAGTAGGTGAAAGAGTACTCTCACGATTATTAGAGCATTTTCTTGCTTGCTTGTGGTTTAAAAGGCAATATGTTGTCAAGGTGTGAAAATAACACCTACCGTAGGTGGAAACCCAGGAAAAAATAAATTGCATATGGGCCCATGTGGTTTAACAGTGCCAGTTAAGCATACCTTCATTGTACTTCACCATACGGTCACACAGCATAGCTAACATTTGGTGTGAATGATGGGAACTGTTGCGATGGTATCTAAACGCAACGTGCATAGTGTGGAAGGACCTTTACCCTTGGCTTTTAAAATTTGCCTCCTTTAACAATTGCTTTAGTTTGCCTTTAACCACTTCACCACCACGAGTGTGTATATCTACGTTCCTTTTAACACCCTTTGCCCACGAGGAGCGTAGATATACGCACCTCCCGCCGCTGTCTGCGCTCCCGCTCACTCATGCGCGTGCACGCCGCCGGCCGCTCACCCGGAGATCAATGAATGGGAAAAACCATTCCCGTTCGTTGATCTCAGCCCCCCAGCAATGATCGGCTGCTTCTATGAGAAGCAGCTTCTATGAGAAGCAGCGCAATCATTGTGAAAAAAGGTTCCCAGCCTCATTGTGCTTCCTGGAAGCGTACTTCCAACGCTTACAGATCACATGAACAAAAAATTACTGTGGCCATCTTGTGGCCAAATAGTAAAACTACATTAAAAACATTTTTCATATATAAATACATACTTTTACACTATAAATTAACTCCTTACCTCCCACACTCCCCAATTTATTTATATATATTTTGTAATAAAAAGAAAAAAATTCAATTAAAAAAAACATAAATAGTTACCTTAGGGACTGAACTTTTTAAATATTTATGTCAAGAGGGTACAAGACTGTTACTTTATAAACTATGGGCTTGTAATCAGGGATGGACGCAAAACTGAAAAAATGCACCTTTATTTCCAAATAAAATATTGGCGCCAAACATTGTGATAGGGACATAATTTAAACGGTGTAATAACCGGGACGAATGGGCAAATTTCATGCATTTTAATTACAGTAGCATGCATTATTCAAAAAACGAATATATAATAGCCGAAAACAGGAAAAATTGTGGGTAAAAAAATTATTTTTCAATTTTCCCATTAAAACACATTTAGAATAAAATAATTCTTGGCATAATGTCCCACCTAAAGAAAGCCTAATTGGTGGCGAAAAAAACAAGATATAGTTCATTTCATTGCGATAAGTAATAATAAAGTTATAGACGAATGAATGGAAGGAGGGCTGAAAGGTGAAAATTGCTCTGGTGCTCAAGGGGTAAAACCCCTCAGTGGTGAAGTGGTTAAATTTACACATTCTCTATTGAATGCGTTTTGTAGGCATCTATTTATGGTATTAAAAATAAAACAATCCTTTACAAAGTTATTTAGCATGAACATAAAATTATATAATTACTTATATAGCGACACTCCTACTTGATGGGGATTATTGCATGTTCCTTGTGATTGATAAGCTGGTAATTTGTTTGGGAGTCACATACTTTGCCAAAAGAATTCTGCAAGTGTTCAGGTATAGAGCAACATTAGCTATGGTATCGATTACATCACACTGTGGCATGTTTGTGATCTATCCTATGGCTTCATTTCCAAAACAGTTAGGACGCCATGTAACATGTAAGTAAACACAATGCAGTAATAGGAAAATCATTAAAACAGTATATTTTAAAATATAACATACAGGAGCATAACTATATTGTGCCAGGCACCCCAGCAGATATCTGTTGGACTAGGACCATGGTAGGGATTAAGCTTATTGTAAGCTTCTCTGAAGTGCAGTTAGTGACGTGACTCTGCAAAGCACTATCTAAATAATAATAATCTTACTCCCCGCATAAAGTTGGATTGGTGATGTTGTCTTGCACTTGAGTTGGTGGACCAGCAGTTTTATTTTGCAAAAACTGCAATATTTTTGTTGAATTTTTTTGTATCGGTAATTATAATGTTGTACAATTAAAATTCCATGAAAATTTACAGTTATTCAGGTTATTCCTGGGATAACGCCAGCGAGTTCTGGTTCACCACGAGCTTGCTGGGTTCTCTGTAGTCCTTTTTTAATGTGTGAGAGCTAGAGAATGTATTTTGATACCCTTATGAAGGCTACATAGGGGCCACAAATGCTTTCTGGCCATTTTTGTGCCCTGCATACAATGGGCATGATTCAGGGCTTTTTCACCTGTTTGCACCTTATCTATATTACATTTTTAAGCTCCCGAAGAGCAAACAAAGTGTAATTTTAAGGTATAGTAATACTGAAATGGCGTAAGTCAGGAACAACTTAATTTGAGTGATTGTTTTGCTTGTAAATATGCTGAAAGGTTATTTTTAACAATCAGGAGAAAGTCGTCCTATATGAGACCGGTATGTTGTAAAAAAGAAAAGGCCCAATATATGTGCAATACATGCTATTGGTGTGGTTTGTATGATGTACACCTTCATAGGTAATAATTTTCCATTGTATCACATGACACTTATTAGACATAGTAGGAATACTGGCAACATGCAGATTTTGAGCATCAAATAATCAAGTATCCTTGAAATAAACAGTAAATCTCTTGAATAGCTAAACAGAAACAAGAAGGCTGTTTATGGTGATCTTTTAAAGAGACTCCGTAACAAAAATTGCATCCTGTTTTTTATCATCCTACAAGTTCCAAAAGCTATTCTAATGTGTTCTGGCTTACTGCAGCACGTTCTACTATCACCATCTCTGTAATAAATCAACTTATCTCTCTCTTGTCAGACTTGTCAGCCTGTGTCTGGAAGGCTGCCAAGTTCTTCAGTGTTGTGGTTCTGTGATCCATCTCCCCCCTCCAGGCCCCTCTCTGCACACTGCCTGTGTATTATTTAGATTAGGGCAGCTTCTCTCTTCTCTCTTATCTTTTACAAGCTGGATAAATCCTCCTCTGAGCTGGCTGGGCTTTCACATACTGAGGAATTACATACAGGCAGAGCTGTCTGCACTCTGCAGGAAGAAACAGCCTGACACTTCAGTGGAAGATAGCTGCAGGGGGAAAGAAACACACAAATGATCTCTTGAGATTCAAAAGGAATGCTGTATACAGCCTGCTTGTGTATGGATGTATTTTCTATGTGTGGACATACTGTACATCAACCTACTTCCTGTTTTGGTGGCCATTTTGTTTGTTTATAAACAAACTTTTTACAACTGTTTTTAACCACTTTTAATGCGGCGAGGAGAGGCGAAATTGTGACAGAGGGGAATAGGTGATGTCCCCTAACGCACTGGTATGTTTACTTTTGTGCGATTTTAACAATACAGATTCTCTTTAAGTGATTATTTATGAATTTATCAGCAAATGTTTAATGAAAAGCAGGCAACAGCACATTAGTTTTTAGTTTCTTCTGCTTGTCTATTTTTATTTCTTTTCCTTTTAGTAAAGACTGTATTCTACGTGTTTAGGTTAATTTGCAATTTTGGCAGAAATGTGCCATTCACATGCAGCACTTCAAAAGAAGCGATGGAATGAAGAAAGATTAGCTCTGAGGCTTTTTATGCCTGTGAATATGTATATTTCTGTTGTACAGTTAAATGCATTTATTGTACAATGTACATCTAATCAAAGACACGTTTAGTCACATAAACATGTATACAGTATTTCTTTGTTTGCATTACTTTCCCTTCTTGTGATATAAGGGAATTTCTAAGTATTGAATAATAGCAAACTGACATTTTTATGCAAATAGGGACTCTTGTGGGGATACCATATGTTCAAACCATCTCAGATAAAAACCGATAAAAACTACCACAAGCTGAATGGTTCCTGCTTCATCTTGCGGGTATTTCTTTAAAAAGTTTATTTTGTTAGGAAGAACTTAAATGTCTTGAACCCCTGTGTAGCTCTGAATTTTAAAGACAAACCCCACGTATTTTATACCTTTACAAATCTTTTCTCCTTCAAAAGTTATGAGCTTTAGAAGTGGATACTCCCTAAGCTGTGCATCTGGCCAGTAATCTGACTAATTTAATTCAAATAAGTCACACCACCACAAGTACGCAACAGTGGCATAGATAATTGGATGAGAGTTCTCCCTGGAAGAAATTGCTACTCATGCTGTTGATATGACTGACGAAGGTAGAATGATTACAGAAAACAATTGCCCAGACTTATGCCACAATCTAATCAAAAACTGAGAAGAGGGGTTTTTTTTTTTTTTTTTTTTAATTCCTGGTTCAGCGTTGTCTGTTTTTTTTTGTTTGTTTTTATATGGTTGCAGACATGTATATTATATTTATCATGTCCCCTTCATTCTGTGGAAATTTTTGGATACTCTGCAGTGTCATTTGTTTCTGTCGAAAACACATTTATTACTCAGCTGATGGAAGACTTTAAATGGAAATGTGATATCAGCCGTATTAAGTTTCAGGACAGAGGAAGAATATTCTAGATGATCTTCACAATAGGTGGTTTGTTGTGTTCTGGACTGGCTTGAAGTAGGTGTTTGTGTTTTATCTTCTTCTCTGCTTTTTTCAAGAACAATGATACCTGCACCATTGACCATAACTGTAGCATGTGGCATTGTACACAATAGAAATTCTTGGGGAATTCCTAAAAACGGACTTATGACAGCCTGCATGCAAGCAATGGTGATGTAGTTGATCCGTTAGATAAACACAGGTGAAGCTTTGTGAAAGATCAGCTATTTGGAATGGTTTGTTAACATTGTATGTATGGTTAAAATTCCCCTGGATATTGGTTGGTGTTTAATCCGCAAATTGACATGTAAAATATAGCTATGGCTGCCTCTTTCTGAATGCTTTTGCCTGTTCTCCGTTCAGGTACAGTTTGTCGGACTGGGACACAGTAGAAAGCGCAAATCACTATTGCAATGGCTGGATGCTTTTGGTAGTGATTTTTTTTGTTTTATGGCAATTTGCAGTGCAAATTCCAGCATTATTTGATTTTTTTTGTTATTGGCCACTAAATACGCAATTTACTAAATTTAGTCCAGTGCTGCTGGATCACTTGCGTCTACAGTGTTCTCCAAACTTTGTAAATGACATCCAATATATAATTGAGTCATTTAGCTTTGAGTGAAAGTGCTCCAGTTCCTGTTTAGTGATGCAGTTTTAGGCCTCTTGCACACTGCAAGCAAATCAGATTCAGATTTTTAATCTGTTTTTACATCCGATTCCGATTCAGATTTTTAATCTTAACTGCATGCTGCGTTTTTTGATCCGTTTTTCTGTTGAATGTATTCAAGGAAAATCGGAAACGGAATCGGAAACGGAATCGGAATCGGAAAACGGATTTGCAGTGTGCAGGGAGCCTTAGGATGTATGTTGTAAACAGAATAGCCAATGAGGGGGTCATTAACAGGTTCCAGTAGTGTTCAAACTAAATGCTGTTGATTTGGTCTCCCAGTGCACCTGATTGCAGTTTGTGTGTTTCTGCCTTACAACTGACTTTAGAAATTATTAATCCTGCTTATTAAGTAAGCAAATATGCAGCAATGCTCTGCACTGTGTAGAGCAGGAAGAGCTGTGTGGTTCAGGGAGGTGCACTGAATGCTCTCTGGATTATCACTTTTTTTTCCTTGTTGTCTTATTAATCATGCTTTCCTAACCTGTGTGACAGGTGTGATGTCAAGATGAGTAGCAGTCTATAAGTCGGGGAAGTGCCAGCCATTGCCTACGTGCAGAAGCAGACACTGCCACAATCGGCTTCAATCTTTGATTAGATTTTTTTCTTTTTTTTTTCCATTAGTAAAAAAAATTTAAGCATAATTATTTGAAAGTTCCTGGCACAGCTGGGTGCCAGGAAAACTGTAACCTAGCAACTTGTATGTCTGTATTTATTTACCTCTTAATGTGCATACATTTTCTGCCTAAGTGCTGGCTTCCTTTGCCTTATTAATAAACTAGACTACACAATTTATAGTAGATTTTATTGGCTTAGTTTATAATGTAACTTAGCTAAGAATCCAATTGTGTATAGATTTATATTCACTTACAGGACTGATTGCTAAACAGTACTGCTTCTTTCATATCCTGATTCTGCCCTTAGATTCTTTCCTCATCTGCTACAATATCCTGTATCCAGTTCCTGGTGTTGAGTTAGGATCCCTGGAAGAGCAGGAGAATGTCAGGATGCATGTTGAAGAATTTTGCCTTGTTACAGCTTTTATTGCACTGGTAGAAATAGGGCTCCTCTCAGATAAAATAGGATTCCTTGAGGCCTTATCCTGCCTGGGATGGGAACAGAAATCTGGATGCAGCCATTGGTAGGTCCTTTTTGAAAATGTTTCTGAACCTGACCTGCTGAGTCTTTTGCTTCAGTTTGAGTTTGCTATCCAGAAATGCAGCATTAAGATAACTTGATGTTCTATTGCAGGGATGCCTGTACAGTTTATGGGGAGTGTATTCACATCCACTAGTGCGTTGTTGCACAATGCACTGTACATAATGTGAATGCATCTCAAACGAATAAACCATAGTAGTGCTAACTTTCTAATAAGGTTTTAGCATTTATAATGAATTGTTGTAGCAAACGGAACGGAGAGTCCCAACCTGCAGCATCTTTACGGAATGGACCACAAACGCCAGGTCCACATACTCAATGAAAGCCTGTGACAACGGACAGTGTCTGTTCTTACTAGGCTTATCTGGTAATGCGAACAGCGAGGACACGAGCGGCTGCGCTTTTTACCATGCCATTCTGCATTTACTATGCCATTTTGCATGGGACGAAGCTTAAACCCATAAATGCAACTACATAGTATCTAAATGTTTACATTGTCCTGCAGTGCTTTAATGCTGAGCATACACTGCTCGATTTTGCCGCTCAATTCTCCCACTCGATCGCTTCGCCGCTTGATTCCACAGTCAATTCTCTTTTTGCGCGTTTCTCTTTTTTTCATTCACTTCAATCCGGAATCGAGCGGCAAAACGATCGGGCGGGAGGTCGGACATGTCGGAAATTATCTATCAAGACATCTTAATGGCTCAAAATCGAGCCGTGTATTCCCAGCACTACGGTCTATTAGATTTTGCACTGCATGAAAAATGGCATCTTTTATAGCACCCTTGACTGCTAGACCTGTGAATGTTTCAGTCCTTTTTTCTAAAGATTTGTCAAAACCGAATGCACATACTATAAATTAGCTTTGCAGTACATTCATTTTTTGTTTATATTAAGCTTGTTGACAGGTGTACTTCAATTAAGGACATTCGTTAACATATAACAGATTTAACAACCAATAACAGATTCCTGGTTCTCATGTCAAAGTACTCAGCTGTTGCCTAGATATGGGAACTCCCTAAAATTGCAGTTGACATCCAGGGCTCTAATTAAAGGGGCACTATAGCAAAAAATTTTAAAATTTAAAATGTACAAACATATACAAGTAAGTACTCTTTTTCCGGTGTAAAATGAGCCATAAATACTTTTCTCCTATGTTGCTTTGACTTACAGTAGGTACTGTAGTAGAAATCTGACAGAAGCGACAGGTTTTGGACTAGTTCATCTCTTCATGGGATTCTCAGGGATTTATTTATTTTCAAAAGCACTTCGTGAATGGCAGTTGCTCTGTCCAACTGCCAAAAAACTGTGTAGCGAGCAGGGAAGCTGGCCAGCATCATTTTTTAAATCCTTTTTAGGGAATATCTTTATAAAGAATAAAAGCCTTGCTGAGAATCCCCTATGAAGAGATGGACTAGTCCAAAACTAGTCATAGGGGATTTCTACTACCTACTGTAAGTGACAGCAACATAGGAGAAAAGTAATTTATGGCTCATTTTACTCTGGAAAAAACCATACTTACTTGTCTGTCTGCACATATTTTACATTTTAAAATTTTTCGCCATAGTGCCCCTTTAACTACAATGAGACTTCACTCTGCTTTATCTCATCGGTTACCAACGCATGGACAAGTAACTGTCTGCATCACAATTTTTTGTCCGATTTTTGTCCCTAGGCACTGTGTGGAAACTCATGCTTGTGCTCCTCCCCTCTCCATAGGACAGGGCTGCCTGTATTGTCACCAAACTGATCAAAATTATCAGGATTTAATACTAGACAAGTGAAGTAGCTGTTTGCAGGGAGCTGCGTGTCTGAAAAAGGGGCAGATTCGATAATTTGAATGGAAAACTACTTCAGATATTAAAGCTATTAAAGCAGTAGTCTAAGAAACCTCTTTACTGCCTCATAGGGTTATGCATAATGTAAAAATCCTGGTCATTGTTATACATCAGGTAAGGGGACGAGTTATGTTAAAGCATAAGGTTAAGGTTAGGGCCATTTCTGTGGCAAGGCAGGGGGGAGACTGCAAATGGGTTTGTTTGCGTTTGCTACAGAAAAAGGGTAGTAAAATATTCAAAACAGACCAGTCTATAATGCAAACGCTGAGCTCAGTGGGTGGTTTAGGAACATGAATGGAGGTGGGTGGGAGAGATGACAGTCTGTATCAGGATATATGCAGATGTGTGCAAATTTGTGGACAACCTTGGCCAAGTTACATGGCTAGTAAATTATGTAAATTAAGTTGGTGGCTACTTTTGTTTACATACAGTGCATCTGGAAAGTATTCACAGTGCATAAGGCAGGGGACACACTTGACTGTTTTCGTGTGCTTATTCTGCACAGAAAAACTGAGAATTAGTGTTAACTAATGGGCTAGTTCACATTTAATGCGTTTTTTGCGTGCAGAAAGACATCCTGCCGGATAATTCTGCACATTTTGTCCGTTTTCTCTATTATATTGGCTGCTGTGAAAAAAAAAGTTTTCCTGAATACAAGCACTCATGGTGTGCAGAAAAAAATGAACACAGAAAACTGAAAGACAAGTGTGTCCCCTACCGCACTCTTTCCACATTTTGTTATGCTAAAGCCTTATCCCAAAATGGATTAAATTCATTTCTTTCCTCAGAATTGTACACACAACACCCCATACTGACAACCATCCAGAGACTTCAAGCTACTTTTACAGAAAAGGTTAAAAGATCAATACTTAAAGCTGGCCATACATCTAGCGATATTGCAGCCCAAATATCCATTCAGTACGATAATTGTATTGAATTAAAGGAAATTCCCCCCCCCCCCCGGTGCATTGTAGATGTCACCTGCTCCAGCACCTCTGTCTTGTCTGCTGACTCCCCAGGACCATGTGTGACAGTGGCTCTCGAAAGACAGCAGAGGAGACCAGTAGCAGCTGGACAGTCCAAACAGCTGGAACGGGTGAGATTACAATGCCGGGGAAGGGGGGTATTACCACTTGGTAGATGCTACCAGGCAGCTGATGTGGCATCTTGAGGCAGATTCTTGAGAGATTTCATGCTGAAATCAATCGGGAATCGTCCCGAGGTGTATCGACAGCTAACAAATCTCTTTTCGATCAGAGATATGTCTCTTGGTCGATCTGCCCATAAATCACTAGAATGTCATTTTTAGACTTGAAGAAATGTCAGCCCCCATAACACCAAGATAAGCCTACTGCTCTGACCAGCAAGACTAAATGGCAATGTGCATTAGTAAAATAATGGTAGTGATCTAGTGAAGGGTTTTTTTCTTTTTGTTTATTTTTTAGTAGCCCACATTTGTTTTAAGGTCTGGGGTGGGACTGATGTCCTAACTTTTGCATGGTCCATGGTTAGTATTAAATTTGTTGGCGTATAAGGTCTATAAAATGTCTTAACATATTTTTTTAAAATGTTGCATTGTGCAGTGGTGTGGAAACCTTTGCATATAACTGTATGCACCTGTTAGTGGTCTCTTGAGGACTGGTCAGGCCCGTTTCTAGGGCTGGGCAGACCTGGTGACCGCCGTGGCAGGGGGGGGGGGCAACAGCGGGCAAGAGTGGGCGCAGTGCAACTCGCCTTCCGCAATTCATGCTTCCTCAATCTTCTTCCTCTCAGGCGTCTGTCGCGTTGGTAACAGCCCTCCCTGTGATGACATAGCTTCATGTCCTCACAGGGGGCGCTGTTACCAACGTCGCGACAGACGCCTGCGAGGAACAAGATTGAGGCAGCTTGGATGGCGGAAGGTGAGTTGTTAAGCACTCTTAACTGCTCTCCCCCGCCACGGTTTTTCCTCGCTACTGATACTGGCTGCACCTATGCCTAGCTACCTGTAGTGAGGGCACCTATGCCTTGTCACCTATCCTGGGAGCACCTATACCTTGCTAACTATACTGGCTGCACCTATGCCTGGCTACCTATAGTGAGGGCACCTGTGCCTTGTCACCTATACTGGGAGCACCTATTACTCGCTACCTAGGCTGGGAGCGCCTATTCCTTGCTACCTATTCCTCCCTACCTATACTTGGAACAACTATTCCTCCCTACCTATACTGGGTGCACCTATGCCTAGTTACCTATACTGGGAGCACCTATTCCTCGCTACCTATACTGGGTGCACCTATGCCTAGCTACCTATACTGTGGGCACCTATACCTGGCTCCACAGGAGTGGGGTGATTTTTACACCCTCACCCTGGGTGCAATGTAGCCTAGAAATTAGGTTAAGACTTGGACACAAAACACTTGTGTCGAAGTCTCTTCGGATGCTCCCCAATTTTCATATAAAACTTGATTTGAAAAAGGATAGAAATAACCGTGCAATCGGCCAACCTGCACTAATACAGAAGAATTCTTGAGTTAATCTGTCACATTAGCCAAGGAAGACCCTGAAGCTCCATAAAGGCTGCAAAGCATGCATTGTACGTGGTAAGTATTCCTTTTCTGCTAAGTTTACAATTCTACACACACACCTTGGCATTTTTCCAGGTTATTTCTTACTTTTTTTTTCTATAATTTAAGGCGTTTCCGTACACGGTTCAGATTAAGGCCATGTTGTATGTGAAGATCCTGCTTGGGGTAGTAGAGGCTGTGTACAATCACAGAGGCATTGTGTGCTTTCATGTGAGCAAGTAAATGACCTTTTCTTCATGTGTGATAGATGACAGTAAGCAGCAAATTACAGTGTTTGTATCTTGTGTCATGGACACCGACAGGCCTATTCTCAAATTCAACCATAAAGTGATCATTAAGCCAGGTTTACACATATTGTTGCGTTTGTGAGGATAATGCATGTATCTTTAAAGGGGAACTGAAGAGAGAGGTATATGGAGGCTGCCATGTTTATTTCCTTTTAAGCAATACCAGTTGCCTGGCAGCCCTGCTGATCCTCTGCCTCTAATACTATTAGCCATAGCCCCTGAACAAGCATGCAGCAGATCAGGTGTTTCAGACTTTAAAGTCCGATCTGACAAGACTAGCTGCATGCTTGTTTCTGGTGTTATGCAGATACTACTGCAGAGAAATAGACCAGCAGGGCTGCTAGGCAACTGGTATTGATTAAAAGGAAATGAATATGGTAGCCTCTGTATACCTCTTACTTCAGTTCCCCTTTAAGCTCTCTGGTTGTGCGAAGTATAGAAAAAGTACATGACTTTTAAAATGCTGCATAGCTGATCTTGTCATCTGTGCGTCCTAATTTGTGTAGACTGTGTAGACATTTCATATAAAAATAAATGTGGCACATCTCCCCTTAAAATATTAGTTTTTCAGACTCTGCACACATTGGATGTTTTCCCCTAGCATTAGGTAAATGGGTCAGGTCTGGATAACAAATTAATGAAAAATACCTTTTTGGGACTGAATCACTTTACATGACTTGAATAAGTGCATTGCTTTCTCCTCTGTGGTGTGAGAAAAATATCCCGCACCCTTGGGTGCTATAGTGTCAGCCTGCCTATGTGATAGCTCTTTGCTGGCATTGCAGTGTTGAAGATTTTAAAATGCGTACATGTAAGGACAGTGCCAGGAGATTTTGGCACACGGATGTATCCAACAGTAGAATATTGGTAATGATACCAATATTCTACTATTGCCTATTGTAACCTAGCTCTCATATTGACCCTACACTATGTGCGCCTAACACAAACATCCCTTGCCAACTCTTAACACTACCCCTCCACATATGCCTAACAATACCCCTAACCCACCTATGCCTAACACGAACGTACCCCCGCCATTAAAGTGGATCCGAGATGAACGTTTACTCCTTGCATAATTGTGTTCCTTACATATAGTTTATAGGGCATTCCTCAAGCCAAATACTTGTTTTGTTTTGTTTTGTTTTAATACTCTAATTCCCTATAAACTAAACAAGCCACACCCACAGCTTCTCCAGAGTGCCTTGGCGCTTGCAAGGGATTGTGGGATTTCAGTCTGGGCAGGTGAAAAAGGTGTTACTAGCTATAGATTTCAGAGGCAGAGTTTTCACAATCTGAGAGCTGCAGTGCAGATACAGATCAGTTGCCTGTGTAATGGAGGAGATAAGAGTGGAGTTTTCACAGAATATGCAGATTAGCATGCCAAGATACAGATAAGCTTGCCTGTGTGTGTAATTGTGTAATAGTGACAAGCAGAAAACATGTCTGCTCCCATTGTATCACAGGAAAAAATATTAATATACTGTTGAAGCGGTTTGAAGATAGATTTGCTGTGTAAACTATCTAAACTTTAGATAAGATATATAGACAAGTCACTTGTTATATTTAGTTTTTCATCTCGGATCCGCTTTAAGTTTGTAGCTGCAAATGGAAACCGTTAATTTGGACCATCCGCCACTAAATCACGTCACTACCACTGCTGAAACCAATAATTCATTTCATGAACCACAGTTACACAGCTCGCACTACCATGTAATTCTCTGCAGTGTTCCCCAACCCTGTCCTCAGGACCCACCAACAGTGCATGTTTTGTGGAAATCCACAGAGGTAGCTAATCAGCTCTGCTGAGACACTAATTACCTCACCTGTGAATGTTTGTGGTTTTCTGCAAAACATATACTGTTGGTGGGCCTTGAGGAAAGGGTTGAGGAACACTGCTCAATGGGGCACCAAATTTCCCAGGTGCGAGCATGCGCCATAATTATCTCCTTCAAAATGTACCACTTTGACAATTGGTTATGCCAGTACACTGTTTTCAATAGCTTGTGAAGTAGATTCTCTTTCCATTGGTTAGGTTTGTTGTAAGCTGTTATCGCACCCACATTAACCATACAAATGACAAACTACCAAGTTGTAATGCTAATGCCTAATCATGGTGCCGACTAAAGGGGCCCATACACTTAACGATTTTCCCGCCGAAATAAGGCCGTTTAGATCACAGTGATCGAAATGGCCGTGAAATCGCCGCGCACACCGCTGACAGAACGATGGATTTCCGTCCGAAATCCATCGATCCATCCGTGCGGAAGATTTTTCTCGGTCGCCGGCGAGTCGGGAGTGCGTCGATAGCGGCGTTCGAATGACCGACGCAATACAGCGGGTATACATTACCTGCTCCGCCGGCGCGAGTCCCCTGGTCCACCGCTGTCTTCTCCGCTCTGGTCCCGGTATCTTCTCCACATCAGCTTCCGCATCCCGGCATCCGGCATAACTTCCTGTGTCACTGCAGTGACAGTGAAAGTACAAATAGAGGGCGCTCTATTTGAACTTCCGCTGTCACTGGAGTGACATAAAGATATACGCGGATGCCAGCCGGGAGCCGATGCGGAAAAGACAGCGGTGGACCAGGGGACTCGCGCCGGCGGAGCAGGTAATGTATGAAGGGGGGGAGGGGGGGGGGGGAGGCAGCAGCGGTAGCTCCACAGATTGTGATCGGTATCAGGCTGAAATCGATTCACAATCTGTAGTAAAGGTGACCATGCGATCCCTCTCTGGTCAGATTCGATCAGAAAGGGATCTATCTTTTGGTCGAATCTGATGGCAAATCGACCAGTGTATGGCCACCTTAACCACTTGAGGACCTAGGGCTTTCTACCCCTTAAAGCGGACCCAAACCAAACATTTTTTTAATTAAAAATATTTAGTTGCACCACTCTGACACATACAAAGATAAATAAACACTCCTTCAAGCCTATGATCATTTCACTGCATGCTTTTCACCCTTCTCTTTTCATAGCTAGGGTTATACTGGGGGCAGCCATTAGCAATTCCTCCATTGCCAGACACCATCTACTCCACCAGTTTGCCGGAAAAATTCCGGCAATTTAAAAAGAAGGGAGAGGTTCCTCCAATAATTGTAAAATATTTTATATTTTTCATCATGCAGCTGAAAAAAGGCTGCTATTTATTATTATAATTTAGAAAATAGATTTTATTTCTGAAATTTTGTATTTTTAATTTGGGTCCACTTTAAGGACCGGCCACTTTTTTTCCATTCAGACCACTGCAGCTTTCACGGTTTATTGCTCGCTCATACAACCTACCACCTAAATGAATTTTGGCTCCTTTTCTTGTCACTAATAAAGCTTTCTTTTGGTGCTATTTGATTGCTCCTGCGATTTTTACTTTTTATTATATTCATCAAAAAAGACATGAATTTTGGCAAAAAAATGATTTTTTTTAACTTTCTGTGCTGACATTTTTCAAATAAAGTAAAATTTCTGTATACATGCAGCGCGAAAAATGTGGACAAACATGTTTTGGATAAAAAAAAACCCATTCAGTGTATATTTATTGGTTTGGGTAAAAGTTATAGCGTTTACAAACTATGGTGCAAAAAGTGAATTTTCCCATTTTCAAGCATCTCTGACTTTTCTGACCACCTGTCATGTTTCATGAGGGGCTAGAATTCCAGGATAGTATAAATACCCCCCAAATGACCCCATTTTGGAAAGAAGACATCCCAAAGTATTCACTGAGAGGCATAATGAGTTCATAGAAGATATTATTTTTTGTCACAAGTAAGCGGAAAATGACACTTTGTGACCAAAAAAAAAAAAAAAAGTTTCCATTTCTTCTAACTTGCGACAAAAAAAAATGAAATCTGCCACGGACTCACCATGCCCCTCTCTGAATACCTTGAAGGGTCTACTTTCCAAAATGGGTCATTTGTGGGGTGTGTTTACTGTCCTGACATTTTGGGGGGTGCTTAATTGTAAGCACCCCTGTAAAGCCTAAAGGTGCTCATTGAACTTTGGACCCCTTAGCGCAGTTAGGCTGCAAAAAAGTGCCACACGTGGTATTGCCATACTCAGGAGAAGTAGTATAATGTGTTTTGGGGTGTATTTTTACACATACCCATGCTGGGTGGGAGAAATATCTCTGTAAAAGACAATTTTTTAATTTTATTTACACACACTTGTCCATTTACAGAGATCTTTCTCCCACTCAGCATGGGTATGTGTAAAAATACACCCCAAAACACATTATACTACTTCTCCTGAGTACGGCGATACCACATGTGTGGCACTTTTTTGCACCCTAACTGCACTAAAGGGCCCAAAGTCCAATGAGTACCTTTAGGATTTCACAGGTCATTTTGAGAAATTTCGTTTCAAGACTACTCCTCACGGTTTAGGGCCCCTAAAATGCCAGGGCAGTATAGGAACCCCACAAATGACCCCATTTTAGAAAGAAGACACCCCAAGGTATTCCGTTAGGAGTATGGTGAGTTCATAGAAGATTTTATTTTTTGTCACAAGTTAGCGGAAAATGACACTTTGTGAAAAAACACAATTAAAATCAATTTCCGCTAACTTGTGACAAAAAATAAAATCTTCTATGAACTCGCTATACTACTAACGGAATACCTTGGGGTGTCTTCTTTCTAAAATGGGGTCATTTGTGGGGTTCCTATACTGCCCTGGCATTTTAGGGGCCCTAAACCATGAGGAGTAGTCTTGAAACGAAATTTCTCAAAATGACCTGTGAAATCCTAAAGGTACTCATTGGACTTTGGACCCTTTAGCGCAGTTAGGGTGCAAAAAAAGTGCCACACATGTGGTATCGCCGTACTCGGGAGAAGTAGTACAATGTGCTTTGGGGTGTATTTTTACACATACCCATGCTGGGTGGGAGAAATACCTCTGTAAATGGACAGTTGTGTGTAAAAAAAATCAAGATTGTCATTTACAGAGGTATTTCTCCCACCCAGCATGGGTATGTGTAAAAATACACCCCAAAACACATTATACTACTTCTCCCGAGTACGGCGATACCACATGTGTGGCACTTTTTTGCACCCTAACTGCACTAAGGGGCCCAAAGTCCAATGAGTACCTTTAGGATTTCACAGGTCATTTTTGTTTCAAGACTACTCCTCACGGTTTAGGGCCCCTAAAATGCCAGGGCAGTATAGGAACCCCACTAATAACCCCATTTTAGAAAGAAGACACCCCAAGGTATTCTGTTAGGAGTATGGTGAGTTCATAGAAGTTTTTATTTTTTTGTCACAAGTTAGCGGAAATTGATTTTAATTGTTTTTTTTTCACAAAGTGTCATTTTCCGCTAACTTGTGACAAAAAATAAAATCTTCTATGAACTCACCATACTCCGTACGGAATACCTTTGGGTGTCTTCTTTCTAGAATGGGGTCATTTGTGGGGTTCCTATACTGCCCTGGCATTTTAGGGGCCCTAAGCCGGGAGGAGTAGTCTTGAAACCAAATGTCGCAAAATGACCTGTGAAATCCTAAAGGTACTCATTGGACTTTGGGCCCCTTAGCGTACTTAGGGTGTAAAAAAGTGCCACACATGTGGTACCGCCGTACTCAGGAGAAGTAGTATAATGCGTTTTGGGGTGTATTTTTACACATACCAATGCTAAGTGAGAGAAATATCTCTGTAAATGACAATTGTTTGATTTTTTTTTTTACACACAATTGTCCATTTACATAGAAATGTCTCCAACCCAGCATGGGTATGTGTAAAAATACACCCCAAAACACTATACTACTTTTCCTGAGTACGGCGGTACCACATGTGTGACACTTTTTTGCAGCCTAGGTGCGCTAAGGGGCCCAACGTCCTATTCACAGGTCATTTTGAGGCATTTGTTTTCTAGACTACTCCTCGCGGTTTAGGGCCCCTAAAATGCCAGGGCAGTATAGGAACCCCACAAGTGACCCCATTTTAGAAAGAAGACACCCCAAGGTATCACTGGTATCACCATTAGGTGTATGGCGAGTTCATAGAAGATTTTATTTTTTGCCACAAGTTAGTGAAAAATGACACTTTGTGAAAAAAAACCAATAAAAATCAATTTCCGCTAACTTTTGACAAAAAATAAAATCTTCTATGAACTCGTCATACACCTAATAGAATACCTTGGGGTGTCTTTTTTTCTAAAATGGGGTCACTTGTGGGGTTCCTATATCGCCCTGGCATTTTACGGGCCCAAAACCGTGAGTAGTCTGGAAACCAAATGTCTCAAAATGACTGTTCAGGGGTATAAGCATCTGCAAATTTTGATGACAGGTGGTCTATGAGGGGGCATAAGCAGGGTGGCCTTTTAGATGACAGGTTGTATTGGGCCTGATCTGATGGATAGGAGTGCTAGGGGGGTGACAGGAGGTGATTGATGGGTGTCTTAGGGGGTGGTTAGAGGGGAAAATAGATGCAATCAATGCACTGGGGAGGTGATCGGAAGGGGGTCTGAGGGGGATCTGAGGGTTTGGCCGAGTGATCAGGAGCCCACACGGGGCAAATTAGGGCCTGATCTGATGGGTAGGTGTGCTAGGGGGTGACAGGAGGTGATTGATGGGTGTCTCAAGGTGTGATTAGAGGGGGGAATAGATGCAAGCAATGCACTGGCGAGGTGATCAGGGCTGGGGTCTGAGGGCATTCTGAGGGTGTGGGTGGGTGATTGAGTGCCCTAGGGGCAGATAGGGGTCTAATCTGATAGGTAGCAGTGAAAGGGGGTGATTAATGGGTAATTAGTGGGTGTTTAGGGTAGAGAACAGATGTAAACACTGCACTTGGGAGGTGATCGGACGTCGGATCTGCGGGCGATCTATTGGTGTGGGTGGGTGATCAGATTGCCCGCAAGGGGCAGGTTAGGGGCTGATTGATGGGTGGCAGTGACAGCGGGTGATTGATGGGTGGCAGTGACAGGGGGTGATTGATGGGTGGCAGTGACAGGGGGTGATTGATAGGTGATTGACAGGTGATCAGTGGGTTATTACAGGGAAGGACAGATGTAAATAATGCCCTGGCGAATTGATAAGGGGGGGGTCTGAGGGCAATCTGAGCGTGTAGGCGGGTGATTGGGTGCCCGCAAGGGGCAGATTAGGGTCTGATCTGATGGGTAACAGTGACAGGTGGTGATAGGGGGTGATTGATGGGTAATTAGTGGGTGTTTAGTGGAGAGAATAGATGTAAACGCTGCGCTTGGGTGGTGATCTGATGTCGGATCTGCGGGCGATCTATTGGTGTGGGTGGGTGATCAGATTGCCCGCAAGGGGCAGGTTAGGGGCTGATTGTTGGGTGGCAGTGACAGGGGGTGATTGATGGGTGATAGGTGATTGGCAGGTGATTGACAGGTGATCAGTGGGTTATTACAGGGAAGGACAGATGTAATTAATGCACTGGCGAATTGATAAGGGGGGGGGGGTCTGAGGGCAATCTGAGCGTGTGGGCGGGTGATTGGGTGCCCGCAAGGGGCAGATTAGGGTCTGATCTGATAGGTAACAGTGACAGGTGGTGATAGGGGGTGATTGATGGGTAATTAGTGGGTGTTTAGAGAAGATAACAGATGTAAACAATACATTTGGGAGGTAATCTGACGGCGGGTTTGCGGGCGATCTAATGGTGTGGGTGGGTGATCAGATTGCCCGCAAGGGGCAGGTTAGGGGCTGATTGATGGGTGGCAGTGACAGGGGGTGATTGATGGATGATAGGTGATTGGCAGGTGATTGACAGGTGATCAGTGGGTTATTACAGGGAAGAACAGATGTAATTAATGCACTGGTGAATTGATAAGGGGGGGGGGGGGGTCAGAGGGCAATCTGAGCGTGTGGGCGGGTGATTGGGTGCCCGCAAGGGGCAGATTAGGGTCTGATCTGATAGGTAAAAGTGACAGGTGGTGATAGGGGGTGATTGATGGGTAATTAGTGGGTGTTTAGAGGAGAGAATATATGTAAACAATGGATTTGGGAGGTGATCTGATGTCGGATCTGCGGGCAATCTATTGGTGTGGGGGGGTGATCAGATTGCCCGCAAGGGGCAGGTTAGGGGCTGATTGATGGGTGGCAGTGACAGGGGGTGATTGGCGGGTGATTGGCGGGTGATTGACAGGTGATTGACAGGTGATCAGGGGGGATAGATGCATACAGTACATGGGGGGGGTGTCTGAGGGGGGGTCTGGGGAGAATCTGAGGGGTGGGGGGTGATCAGGAGGGAGCAGGGGGCAGGGGGGGGATAAAAAAAAAATTGCGTTGACAGATAGTGACAGGGAGTGATTGATGGGTGATTAGGGGGGTGATTGGGTGCAAACAGGGGTCTGGGGGGTGGGCAGGGGGGTCTGATGGGTGCTGTGGGCGATCTGGGGCAGGGGGGGGGAAATCAGTGTGCTTGGTGCAGACTAGGGTGGCTTCAGCCTGCCCTGGTGGTCCCTCGGACACTGGGACCACCAGGGCAGGAGGCAGCCTGTATAATACACTTTGTAAACATTACAAAGTGTATTATACACTTTGTATGCGGCGATCGTCGGGTTAACATCCCGCCGGCGCTTCCGTATTGCCGGCGGGATGTTGCGGCGGGTGAGCGGCGCCAGGCGGAGGCGGAGGATCGCGTCACGGATGACGCGATCGCTCCGCCCATGCCCCTACAAGGACCGCCGCCATTTGTCTATACGGCGGTCCTTGCGGCGTCCACTTCCCGGCCGCCTCTGTGCGTTAGGCGGTCGGGAAGTGGTTAAGGGTGGGGGCTAGGAGTAGACAGGATGTGATCATTAAATCACGAGTCGAGAAAAGATAAAGATGCAGAGCTAGGAAGACTGCAGCCTGAGACCAAAAGACCTAGAAAAAAATATACCTGTTAAAGGACAACTGAAGTGAGAGGGATACGAAGGCTGTCATATTTATTTATTTTTAAGCAGTACCAGTTGCCTGGCTGTCCTGCTGATCCTCTGCCTCAGATAGTAATGACCTATAGTGGAACGCGGTAAATTATTCAGGATAGCTTCTTTTTTAAGTTTAAAAATCCTGGTTTCTATAGCTTTACATTGCTATATATATATATATAGCTATATATATGTATAGCCTTCCAACTGAGGCTTGCAAACGCTGACTAAATTATGAATGAATATTGTAAAAAAGTTTCATTATTTTGACTAATTCCTTTTTAGTAGAAACTGTAACTATGCAATGATTATCTATTTGGTTTCAGCCTGGCCATACCAAGCCATTCAATTCTAGTAGTGTAAATAAAGGAGCTGAAACATTACAGGTTTCCAGTCAAGTTTATTATAAGTTTGGATTGCTTACAAACTGATAATTTTTTACAAATGTATGTCATTCATCAATTGATAATTGTCTGTACTTTGGTAGGATTTGATGCTGTCTCAATTATGTTCCCTCTTTTATGTCCTTTGGTATTTTACCTTAAGGCTTTTCTTTCTCGCTTTGTAACGTTATCTGTTCTGATGTTACAGTTGGCAAAATCTGCAATCTCCCAGAGATTACTTTTTTTTGTAAATCAGTTGTGCAAGTTTCTAGCCAAAACTGCATGCCTTCCTTTTTGCACTGTTTGTGATTGGTTGTCAATCGCAGTAGTTGTGTTGCCTGTCACCAAATGTCTTTATATGTATTATTATTACTACCTTAGTAGAAATGACGGGGTACATAATACAGGCAAATGGAATACACCAATATACAAAATACATCATTGTCTCATCATTAGTGACAAAAGTAACATGTACCTATGTACTTATCTTAATAAAATTGATTAAAAAAATGAATATTGTGTAAAAACCTGAGCTTTGTAACACTGAGTGCATTAGGAACACTGCTCACTTTTTACCATGAGTACAATGGACAGAAATCTGTACATTTATGTAGCAGAATGGTTTAGAAGTCTGCATGGTCTGTCACAGCATCAGTGGTGGTTTTTGTACTGAACAGATAAACTGTAAAAATACAAGTGCACTATAAACTAAAACTAGATTAAGGCAACAAAGCATTTAACCTAACAAAATGGTTTCCTTTTAAGAGGAGAAATCTTGTGCTCTGTGTTCGTGAGTGATCAATGTGTTGCATTCATTGCAGACATTCCTGTATAGCAGCAGACAGCTGTAAAAGGCACAACTTTCTGTTTCACATACAGGTGTTGGACCCTTCATTAGTTAAACAGCGAGCACTTATTATACTGCAGGCACATGTCCAATTCTTTTTTTTATTTTCATGCAGCATGCCCAATGGAGGAAGTCCAAGCTGTGGCCTTTCACATGACATCATAAAAGTCTAATTTATCACCAGCCACCAAACATCTAGAAAATCATAACATCCTCTCAGGAAAACCGTGTGGAAAATAATCAGATTTACTTTGATGAAAGCTTTATTATATGTCCAGGCCTGACACTTTACACAGTAACCCTTTATAGAGTGTAAAAAGATTATTGGGGCAATATAGTCCTTTCTTCAGATAATTCCTAACTATTAATCTGTGAGGTTTTTTTTGAAAGAATGTCAAATAGAAATTCTGCTTGCATTGAAAGTAATTGATAAGATAAAGCTATATAATAACGTTTCATTTTCTGTTCATTACATTCAGAACTTGTATAGAGTAAAGCCTCTTCTCCTTCTGGTTAACTAAGGACTTAGTTAGGGCCTGAGCCCACTAACGCAGTTATCTGCTTCTGTCCGCTTTTCAGCATCTGTAACATTGATGTGTAACTGAAAAGCGGACACAACAGCGTCAGCGGGCTCAGGCCCTTAAACAGAAGTCTCAAGCAATTTGAAAGAAAACCCTGGCCTTGCAAGATGCACAAATCTACTTTTACACTTCTGTATACAGTAATAAACCTCTGCTACATAAAAGAAAATCTGAAGCGAGTTTACAAAAAAAAAAAAGATACTCTCCTAAGTAAAAGGATGGCTCTGGGTCCTATAGATCCTTCCTGTGCCGCCTACGGTGCCCGCGTTACAGTGCTGGATCCTCCAATAGTATAATCTGACAGATGGATTGGAGACTGCTCATTTCTGCCGCTATGGTAGGCTTCAGCAATCTTCGGGAGCCCAAGTGCTCCTGAAGACGGGCCATTCCATACTGCGCATGCAGTAGTGCAAGAATGCATGCTCCTGCATGCGCAGTACGGAGCGGCCAGTCTTTGGAAGCACTCAGGCATATTGCTATATTTCATTTTCATCCCACAGCTACTACAACTTTTTAGTAGATTTGCTGATAACTTGTGGCAACACTATAAAGTTTATTGTAAGACTTACTGCTTTGCATAGACTTCTGAACAAATGACTGAAAAGAATTCTGGGAATTCAAATTTTGCACAGTCCAAGATTCCTGAGGCTACTTTCCCACTAGATCCCTGCTGCTCAGGGTCCGTCTTTTTTTTGCGGTTTTCCACGCACGTTATTTAGATGTAACGCTCCCTTTCTCTGTGGCCGAGCAATGTTCTTTAATACACAAGTGCATTCTGTTTCTGGGGTATTGTGTGGACATGTTCATCTCTCTTTGTCTGTGTTGTAGCGGGTTATGCAATACACATAGTGTGAACTGGGACTTTTTGGGGTCGGTGGTATCAAACTGAGGAGTCTAGATTTACGCGGTCATGGGCATGCGTTGCCATAGTCAGCAATTGCGGGAGAAGAATATCCTTATATTGTTTATAGGTTTCAGAAGGGAGACCATCCGCCCCAGGGGCCTTATTTGCCATAGAAGCCACTGCAAGTCCTTCCAACGTGATTGGAATTTCCAATGAGTTCCTATCCTTCTGAGTCAGCAAAGCGAGAGGGATATCTTTTAAAAAAGCATCTCAGGAGTGTGTGACATTCTAGAAAGATATGGATCTGAATAAAATCTCTGGAGTTCTGAAAGAATTCCTTCTGTCATTAACCACAAGACCAGCTGGGGTTCTGAGAGCTGCAATAAAATTATGAGCCTGTTGAGCCTTAACAATGGTTGCCAATAAGTGACCTGTCTGATCCCCCTGATCAAAAAGGCCTGTTTGGTGAAGAATCGCTTTTGGTTAGCTTTTTTCAGTATAAAATTTTGATACTGGTCTTGAATCGCCAACCAATTTGCCTGATTCACCTCAGTAGGGTCAGAAATATATGCCACTTCCGCCTCCATAACTGCCATCGTATGTGCTTTCTCCCATTCCGTAGAGGCATTCTTAACCTTCCTGGCGGTAAGCCCGAGCTGAGCTCGGGCTATGCCGCGCAGGAAGATATCTCAGCCCCTGGTGGGGCGATTTGCTCCATTTAAAAGGCTGTACGCGCAGCTAGCACTTTGCTAGCCGCGCGTACAGCTTGATCGCCGCCGCTCTGCGGCGCTCGCTCGCAGCGGCGCAAGAGCCCCCCCGCCAGAGCCCTGCGCTGCCCGGACCAAGGAGTTCCGGGCAGCGCTATGGGCTGGATCGGAGGCGTCTGACGTCAGGACATCGGCTGACATCATTCCGATTGTCGCCATGGTGACAGGAGAAGCTAAACGGGAGCGCGTTATATACGCGTTCCCCCTGTTTGCTATTGATGCCGGCGACTATCGCACTAGAGGGACACATGCGCCCTCTAGTGGTGTTTCATGTAGCTACCACTCTGGTAGCTTTACATGAAACAAAAAAATAAATAATTAAAAAAAAGGATTTTTGCCTATATGGCAAAAAAAAATTAACCGCCAGGAGGGTTAAAGGAATACTGTAGGGGGTCGGGTGAAAATGAGTTGAACTTACCCGAGGCTTCTAATGGTCGTCCGGTTCACTTCAGGGATTTCAGACTTTAACCTCCTTAGCGTTTTGGACGTGCTGAGCTCGTCTAACGCCGGAGGGCACCGCTCAGGCCCTGGTGGGCCGATTTGAATAATTTTTTTTTAAACACGCAGCTAGCACTTTGCTAGCTGTGTGTTTCTCCGATCGCCGCCGCCGATCCTCTGCGTAATAGGGCCCCCCCGACCCCGTGCGCAGCCTGGCCAATCAGTGCCAGGCAGCACTGCGGGGTGGATCGGGACTCCGTGACGTCACAACATCAATAAGTCATTCCGTTCGTCGCCATGGGGGGAAGCCCTGGAGGAAATCCCATTCAGAACAGGATTTCCTGATGGGCATGATCGCCGGCGACGATCGGAAGGGTGGGAGGGAGGAAGCAGGGAGGGGGGGGGGGGATTATGTAGCTAGCACTAGGCTAGCTACATGATTAAAAAAAATAGGTTAAAAAAACCACCTGCGGCAATCAGAATGCCAGGGAGGTTAAAGTCGGAAAACCACTGTGCCTGCGCAGCCATGTCCTCGCTCCCGCTGATGTCACCAGGAGTGTACTGTGCAGGCACAGACCATACTGGGCCTGCGCAGTACGCTCCTGGTGACATCAGCAGGAGCGAGGACACGGCAATGCAGGCGCAGTGGTTTTCAGACTTTAAAGAGACTCCGTAACAAAAATTGCATCCTGTTTTTTATCATCCTACAAGTTCCAAAAGCTATTCTAATGTGTTCTGGCTAACTGCAGCACTTTCTACTATCACAGTCTCTGTAATAAATCAATGTATCTTTCCCTTGTCAGACTTGTCAGCCTGTGTCTGGAAGGCTGCCAAGTTCTTCAGTGTTGTGGTTCTGCTATGAACTCCCCCTTCCAGGCCAATCTATGCACACTGCCTGTGTGTTATTTAGATTATGGCAGATTCTCTCTTCTCTCTTAACTTTTACAAGCTGGATAAATCGTCCTCTGAGCTGGCTGGGCTTTCACATACTGAGGATTACAGACAAGGGCAAAGCTGTTTGCAAGAAGAAAAGAGCAGCCTGAAACTTCAGTGCATGAGAGCAGAAGGGTGAAAGAAACACACAATGATCTCTTGAGATACAAAAGGAATGGTGTATACAGCCTGCTTGTGTATGGATGTATTTTCTATGTGTGGACATGCTGTACATCAACCTACTTCCTGTTTTGGTGGCCATTTTGTTTGTTTATAAACAAACTTTTTAAAACTGTTTTTAACCACTTTTAATGCGGCGGGGAGTGGCGAAATTGTGACAGAGGGTAATAGGAGATGTCCCCTAACGCACTGGTATGTTTACTTTTGTGCGATTTTAACAATACAGATTCTCTTTAAAGTCTGAAATTCCACAAGTGAACCGGAGGCGGGGCCAGAGCATCGGAGAGTGGCTGTGCGGGCACAGCATGTCTGCGGGGGTCCATTCGAAGCCCCAGGTAACAACTCCTTTTGATCTATAGATTCATTTAAATTCAAAAAGCGCACAAATCCTGCATTATAGTGTCATGTGAGGAAATCAAAGGAAACTGAAATGCATTTAACTTCCTAAGAGCTGTGAGAGTGGATGGCGAGTCTCCCATTTGCATCGTAAGAATAATTGAAGAATGGTCCGACAAGCCATCATATAACATATTCTTTAATAGACAGCCTATTGGGCCAAAGTGCAGGGATTTCATCCTACAAAGTTAATCAACCCCCAAGTCAACTAGCTAATTGTACAAGCTGTTAGTCTGTATTTCTCCTGTCTGGGAAATTGCGGATGTTGCTAAAACCCAAGAGAAGCTGAAGATGTGTCTGACACTTCCACTGCCCAGTGGATCAACTGTATACACATCACCATGGCAACAGGGACAGGAGCCCTCTGCTGCGCATGCGCACTGACCCAGTTTGAAACATATTATATGGCGCTCACAGAATTAAATTTTAAAATGTGTGGCATTTGACTCTCTCAGCCAAAAAGTTTCCTGACCCCGGTCTAAAATCTACTAAACTCCCTAATATTGCAGCAATGCCTACTTAACACAAGGTATTTTCAAGTCTCATTTCAATCACAAAGGATTTTAAACTGAAACTAAAGACAGTGGGTAGAATAATGTACGGTAATATATTTTTTTACATGCTTTAGACAAATTCTGCATCCAGAAATACTGGTGTACAGCACAGATATAACCGTAAACAGAAAAAGCCATAAAATATAAATAAGAATAATGAAATCCCATTTGCATGCAGCTGTTTCAAGCTATTTGGCTGTTGTTGTTTCATAGCATGCATCAGGCTGGAAACTGTTAAACAACTTCTTGCTTTTGATGAATGTTCATTCATAGTGAAAGACAGGAAGCTGTGCCAGTTTTGCACAACCACAGAACAGTATGCTGGAGTACAACAGAGCATGGAGAAAAGAGCACCATACAAAATAAAGCTCACTGTCGAGGGCTGACTGAAAGGTAATGAGACTGTCCCTGTAATATGAGAGATTCGGTTTCAGCGATCCAGATAGACCTGCTGTGCTGGTGTTTGTGAAGAAACAAATCGAAGTGTCTAAACTTGCAGTTAAACCACTGTCTTCTTCAGTATTCTGTGACAGTGAGTGAAAGCCCACCATGTGTTCTCCTGATGGACACAGGAAGCAGAGTTTAAATGGCAGAGAGCTACCTTCCCAAACTCCGTTCCATATACTTGTTTCATTGGTGCTTTTCCTCACAGGAACGTCTTCATCCATCATAACACAAACTAGTTGCTTCCATTGACTGTGGCAGAATGCTGAAGAATAGGGCAGCTCAACTGCAGATACAGACCTATCAACATATGCAGTTCAGACACCAGCCCAGAAATACAATTTCCACCTACCTGAAAGTGAAACACGGCTATTTGTAAACCCTTCAATGAGCCCTCTTATAAACCAATCACAATCCACCTTGTACTGTTCTCCTTACATTTTGGTTATGTGAATTCTTGTGCCTATAGAATGCCTTACTCTGTCATCTGTCTGGAGGGATCTGCATACCACGATTTACCAAAATAAGTAAGCTAACCTTGCCTCTGATACTCACTGTAAATTGTTGGAAAGCGCATAAGAACATGGCTAAAAAGTAAAAATACTCACTCACACTCACACTCTCACTCTCACTCACACACTCTGTTATTGGCTGGAGACAATGGTAGCAGTTTTTGGATTTTACGTAATCTTACATGTTTAGTACATGAGTACATGCTACAAACAGGCTTCCTGTTGTAATATTCACAGCTAGGGTCCAGATATTTGTATTTAAAGAGTTAAACTTGTAATATTGTAGAAATGACTAACCAATCAGATTCTGCTTTGTGAGGTAAAGACCCCACACTTGCCACAATGTTTCTAGTTGTTTCTTAGGGAATCATGTTGTTCATGTTGTTCTGCAACGCTACATGAGTCAGGTTTGCTTTAAGTAAGCTAAATTGAGTAGTTCTGTGCAATGGTAGGTGTGGTACGTCTAGTGAAACTTCAGAATGTGTTATTGTTCAATCTCGTGTATGCCTGGTAAGTTGAATTGCTCCCTTTCCTGTGTTAATGGTGTAGTACAGACTGAAAGCAGATTATAATTTAATGGAGTGTTGTATTATGACTTTGTGTTGATTAATGTGTGTGTGTTGCATCCTTCGCACTGGCAGCGTGGAACATGCAGTGTAGGGGCCAGCTCCCTCCGGCTTGCTCCATTTACTGTTTTATCTCCAGTGTCAGTATGCTTGTCAGAGGCAGTGCTGACTGACTCCATTTCCCTAAGGTTGAGCTGAGGCATTGTTTGAGCACTGACTGAATTCTCTTGGCCCCCTCTGACGGACAATGCCGCTGATTCCTAACTTCCTGAGCAGACCAGACAGCTTGCTGTTTTCTTGTCGTCTCTTATCACCTCTGTCATTAAAATACACAACTGCTTTCATTTGTACTGATATTCACTAGTCTATATTGTAAGAGGGCACACTGTATATGTTGTCACTGTTCTGTCCTATCACCATTTTCCAGAGACCAGAGTGCATTTTTCCACCCTTGTGTATGGTGAAAATGCAGATTCTCATTTAGTGATAACTATTCTTTTTCCGCTTTAACATCTCTGGAGAAGGAAATGGCTGTGGGTTTGTTTTTTTTGTTTTTTTTTATACCTAAAACGGAGACCATTTAAGCAGTCAGCCTTTTTTGTAAATGATTTGTGCTACGTAGCATTTGTCTATTCAGTTTGTAGTTACCACAAGTTTATGCTGGGAGTAAATCCCCTAACATTCTTTCATTCCCTTGATACCTTGTCTGTTCCACTGCTGGAGATTTCTAGGAATGCTAAAAGAGCAATAGACGTCCTTCTCTTCTCCAGTCTGCAATATTGTGTACTCTGCATGTCCACTCAATCATCATTGGAGGGTAAAGAATCCCATATATCATAAACTGTGCATTACATAAGTGTACAGACCAAATAGCATGACCCAACTGTCTGATGTGTATACTTTTTTTTTCTAACTGCATGTCATTGTGTATTGTCATATGTTTATTACATTGGTTTGTGTCAACTAAATATTAATGCCTTCAGAAAAGTGAAGCATGGATAAGCTAGGGATCCATTATCCAGGGGTCCTTATTTTCACTTTATACATCCAGGTTCAGGGAAGCTTTTTATGCATGTTAATGAATGCGCTTGAAATATTTGAAGTAAATACAGGAAAAGGTTCTGAAACGCGGTACCTCTGATTATTTATACTTTTTAAAATGTTTTTATGTATTGATAAAATAAACATTTAAAAGGTAATGTTCGGAATTGTTTTTACAATATATAGCATGGGGTGAACCTTTTTTGAAAGATAATACAAACCATGATGGACTGTCAGTCAGAAGGGAGGTGTGGCTACAACTGAAAAGCAATCCCTTTCTCCATGTGTGTCATGTGACAAAAAGGTCAATGGTTCAGGCCAGCTGGGTGTGAGTAGTAATCTATCAACCTGAAAGAATCTCTGAACTGGTAGAGTGGGTAGTTTATTTTGTGAAAAATACTTTTTTGCTACGGATGTGCAAGAAGATGCTTATAGTACTCTTTCATGCAAACTTAATGCAGATTTTATGCAACTTGGATTTGGGCCAATAAAATGCACTCAGCTGTTATTGATTGATCCAATTCCAAGTTGTATACAGTCTGCATCACATTTACTGTATATGCAAGCTAGAATTAGATTCTAATTGTCAATCTCTTAAAAAATCATTTATCGGAAATATTTTTGTAAATATATTAAATGCATATAAATCTGTACCTGACCTGTGGCTAAAAGATCATAAAGATTTCAATATGGCACATACATAGAGAATGACAATTTAAAGTAAGAAAAGGCACAAATACTACTTGGCATCCCTGTACATAAGCAGTACATGAATTTCCAATATGTGAATGTAGTAACGTAAACGTGACAAAGCTGTTGCTAAGTTTGTTATTAAGGTTACGATCTCCAGAGCTGTCTTCCCTAGTCTTGGCATCACCACCCAGAAAGTCAGTGACCTGGAACAGCATGCAGGGCAGGAATTCATAGCTTACTGGCTGCATACTTGTGACAGCTAAATGTGTGCTACAGGCAGGCTCCAGATTAACTCTTATATTCTGGCATCCATATCGCAAAGTCTGTCATAATCCTAATACATTATGAGAGTGCATAATCCGATTTACCACACAACAAAGCCATCAGTATTTCCTGGAGTACAAGTAAAGTGAGTTCAGCTCAGCTATAGCTGGTTTTGAAGTGTTCATTGCCTAGATGTGTGACAGGTGTGTTTTTTAATGTAGATCCTGTATTCCTATGCCTGTAGGATCACTTTAACCACTTGAGGACCGGGCTCATTTGCGGTGACCTGTGCTGAGCGGGCTCTCCAGCCCACAGCACAGATCGTGTGGAGGCCAGGGCGACCAGACTCTAGCCCCCCCCCCCCCATTTTCCCCACTAGGGGATGTCCTCCTGGGGGGATCTGATCGCCGCCGGCTACATGTGGTTAGCGGGGAGGGGGCTCCTCAAAGCCCCCCTCGGCAGCGATTTCCGCCCTCCCTCTGTTTCCCTCCCTCTCCCTCTTGCTATGGGCGGCACAGGACGGTGATCCGTCCTGCGCCGCCTCTGATAGGCTTCAGCCTATCAGATGCCGGTGATCCCCGGCCAATCAGAGGCCGGGGATCGCCGATCTCCTTTACGGCACAGCGCCATATGATGTAAACACGGGATTCCTTCCCCACATGTTTACATTTAGCCTGTGAGCCGCGATTGGAGGCTTGCAGGCTGTTCACGGAGACGCCCTCCATGAACTGACATGGAACGGCTGCTCGAACGGGCGACCGTTTCAGTGGTAACACCACTTCGACCTGCCAACGCCTATCGGCGTTAGGTGGTCGTTAAGTGGTTAAAGGAGAACTCCGTGGCATGACTCAGCAAGTCATGTAATCGATGTCCCCTTTTCCCTGGCAAACCTCCTAATCACTCTGCCCAGCTTATAATTTATATTATTTGCCTTACAGCTATAAGGAGTTGTGTTGTCTGTAAAGACCATAACCTCTTCCCTCTGCCTGTTAATCACAATTAAAACAACCGGTGATGTAAATATTCAACAATTTGAAAGTCCAATTAAACTTACTGTGTGATAGTGTTTTCAGTAGTGTATAATCTCTGAATGCTTTTTTTGACTGGCATAAATGTTGTTTGCAAAGATTGTTGTCACTAGGGGGTTAAATTTTGTTTTATTTTTTTCCCTTAAAAGTAAAACTTTCATGGAGGTAATTTCTGCAAACAGCCATCCAAAACTACCACCCATCTAGCTGTTCCAGGTGAATAAAACTATACCAGAGTATGAGCACTGCAGCCAGCAGACTGGCATTTATAGGAGTGGCAGCCTCCCTGCTGTTCCTTTCAGCTGCAGTTTAACACCAACTTCATGTAGCATAGAATCAAGCTGTATTAACTAAGTTTTCACAGAAATGTAAGGGCTTGTTCATGCAAGCTGCTCGCTGCCACAAGTGTGCCCATGTCCACTGGCTTCCTGGCACAGGGTGCACATCCATTATTATAGAAACAAGTGGTTTATTATGTATTGACAGTTTGCTGACCCCTGTGTCCCCACATGCTGGGTGCCTATAAATATTTCTGTAGAGAGCAATTGTTTCTGATGACCTGTGCACACTGAGTGCAAGAGGCAGTACTTCAGGCATCAATAAATGTTTATATGACAGGCTAATGCACAAGCGTTATACTGAATTCTAGTGTGCCATTTTTTTTTTCCAAAACTAGCCCAAATAAGATGCTTTTATGCCAACTGACAGAGTAATATTGTAGGTCAGGCATGTAAAAAAGTCAGGCCAAATGTGGCCGGCTAAGCTTTTTATGTTGGCCCCCAAAGCTCTGTACAGTTAATTCAGGCTGTGGCTGCGGTGCTGCATGCAGGGGCCATTTTGTGTTGCTACACTGCCTACCTCTTTTATCACCTGTAGGTTATTAGAAACCACTGATTAGCAGCTGCCACTGTGCTAACTGCACACAGTATATCGGTTATTTCCCGTGGAAATGTTTTATTTGACAAAATGTCACAGGCATAGTTTACCCAACAGCAATCCGCAACAAATGTTTAACCACTTCCTGGTTTTGATACAGTATATCTACGCCCCTTGAGACTTCATCTCAGCCTCAAGGAGTGTATCTATATGTATTCCGCCGTGATCAACCTCCACGTGCAAGCTCCCCTAGCCACCCGTGAGTGCACTGATCAGTGAATGGGAACATGCGTTCCCAAATCCAATCAAGGTGCCTGTAATCAATGATCACCAGCATCAGTGAGATGCCAGTGGTCATTAACAAAGTGAGAAACACCCAAACCTATTACTAAATTGTTCACAGTACACAAGAATAAAGTGGGGCGACATCTAGTGGCCAAATAGTAAAAATACACCTACCTACATTAAATTGAATCCCGCATTAATTCACTCCTTACCGCCCCCGCTCTTCCATAGTTTTAACCCTCCTGGCGGTATGAAATTATTTTTTTTTTGTTAAATCATGTAGCGAGCCCAGGGCTCGCTACATGATAGCCGCTGCTCAGCGGCATGCCCCCGCCCGCTTCGATCAGGAAATTCCGTTCAAAGAACGGGATTTCCTGATGGGCTTCCCCCGTCGCCATGGCGACGGGGCGGGATGACGTCAGTGACGTCATTGGGAGTCCCGATCAACCCCTCGGCGCTGCCTGGCACTGATTGGCCAGGCAGCGCACTGGGTCTGGGGGGGGAGGGCGCTCGCCGCGACTGATAGCGGCGATTGGGCGCGGGGCGGCGGCGATCGGTGTGCTGGCGCAGCTAGCAAAGTGCTAGCTGCGTCCAGCAAAAAAAAAAAAATTAAGAAAATCGGCCGAGCAGGGCCTGAGAAAACCTCCTGCGCGGCTTACCCCGAACTACGTTCGGGGTTACCGCCAGGAAGGTTAAAAATAACACTTGTAAACTTTAACACTTAACTTTTTTTTATCTTAGGGACTCTACTTTTTTAATATGGATGTCATGAGGGTAGTTTCCTGTTATTTTTGCAAATAAGGGCGTGTAATGAGTGATCTAGTTTAAACAAATGCAAAACTGAAAAATACACCTGTATTTCCAAATAAAATATTGTCGCCACACATTATATGGTTACACACACTCACACTCATACTCCTACTCACACACTCACACTTACACTCTTATTGTCCCCACGTGCTTTCGGTGGAAGAGCCACTGTCCTTTGGAATAGACATACAGTAGGTGCTGTGTGATGACTCTAATGTTGAAAGTTATGAAGGTTGCTGGCTCCACTTTCCTGACCACCTATCTTGCAATGTAAAGTAAAAGGTCAATGAACCTCTAAAATTGGGAATATGCTTGTTTTATTATAAATATGAAGTGTTAATATTTAAGGTTTTGATATTTTACCAACCCTAACTTTTTTCTGTTGATTACTGCATTAATCGCCTGGAGCATATAATGTGTAGGCGTTCAGTAGCTATATTTGTTTTATTTGTGTATGAGCCGCTTAGGACCCGGTTTACACAGTTACTGCTGCATGTTACTGTGCTCAGACCAAGGTGACACTGTTGTCCTGACATTCACATGAGGGTAGTTGATGATGCTCATATGCTGCATGCAGCATTCTTCTAACCTCCCTAAACATTAATGCGCCCCACATGTATGGACAGGTTCGCCATGTTTTCTGCAGTGACGGGAGAGGTATAGGAGAGAGCTGCCTTGACACCGCAGATAGCAGTCTTTCAAGCATAAAGTGTGTGAATGAGGCCTAACATACTCCAGAGCTGCATGCTGCAATCTGCTCCAAGAACTGTGCTCTGCTCATTTAGTGTCGAAGCAACATGGTGATTAGGGGTGATCATTCATTGAGATGCAAATTTCACTTAATGCAGGATTCTGCACATTTTGAATGCCTATTTAGACAACTTGAAAATGGACCAATCGAATTCCACCTTGACTGGAATTGATCGGTCCATTTTCAAGCGGCATCATTGTGCATTGTTCTGCATCAACTCAGATATTACATGCATCTCATTGCCAATGCAATATCTCCAACCACAGACCCTGATTCAATATTTATTTTTCTCCTGAGTTTTCTGACAGGAGAGGTTTTCATTTCCGTTCCCCAGCAGGCAAGTAAAATAGGTACCAGCTGTAATGAAAATCAAGTGTCATATTACTTTTCATTGACCTTTATGTATTTATTTATTTTATTTTTTTTTGGGGGGGGGGGGGGGGGGGTACTTTGACTTTCCCATAACCTGGAGAAAAAAAAAATAACGATGTGTACAAAGACAAGTAAAATAAATTGGGACAGGTTCTTAACTCTAAAGGTGGCCATACACTGGTCGATTTGCCATCAGATTCGACCAACAGATAGATCCCTCTTTGATCGAATCCGAAGCGGAGAAGACCACCAGGGGACTGCGCCGGCTGGAGCAGGTAATGTATTACCTCTGTATTGCGTCAGTCGTCGGACATTCGAACGCCGCTAACGACGCACTCCCAACCCGCCGGCGACCGAGAAAAATCTTCCGCTTGGATGGGTCGACGGGAACAATCGATTTCGGACGGAAATCGATGGTTCTGTCAGCGGTGTGCGTGGCGATTTCACAGCCGTTTCGATCACTGTGATTGAAACGGCTGTATATCGGCGGGAAAATCGTTAGGTGTATGGGCCCCTTAAGTCATGCTGCTTCAGGTCACATGAGCAAATATAAAAGGAGGGCAGAAGCCTTTTGTGTGACTCAAGAAGATAAACATATGGGAGCAGTCATGTAACTATCAGATGGGTTCTCCAGATCTGTGGCAGGAGTTAGGGTGTAGATTGGTCATGCATATATCTGGGGGGGGGGGGGGGGGGAGTGATGACTATAGCTCTACTTTCATAGATGCCATTAAGTCTCCAGAACCCAACTAACTACACAGAAGAGACCTTTCAGTCCTTACAAATCTCAAGTATTGTATGTATTTATCACATGAGCGCTGAGAAATCATTACAATTTATTATTTCAGCCAGGCTTTGCCAGCACGGATTAACTATCCGCGAGCTGAGCTTGTTAACTGTGCTGTTTTTATTTGCGGTCGTAACATTTTAAAAATATCAATTACAATGATTAAATTAAAGCATATACATTTTCCGTCTATATCTTTCACCTAAGCAGGCAGAGTGAATGCAGTGCTCACACCCTGAAGCGGTGCTCAGGAAGTAGGGTATTTACATTTAAATGCTTTACATTTTTCACTGGGTTTAAAAAAAAAAAAATGGTTTCAGAAAGTAGTCACAGAACCATACAATATGTCCCTTTGTCTTTGGCTCCAAGGGGCACTCCAATGTATTCCCTGGCTATGCTGACTGGCTTAATAGCTCTGTAGGATTGTTTATTCAGCGGCTGTGCAACAACTTTGCTGTATCACTTCTGAAAATACTAATGTGTGTGTATATGTATGTATGTATGGATAGATAGATAGATAGATAGATAGTGTATATACAGATGTGTATATATAGATGTGTGTGTGTATGTGTGTGTATATATATATATATATATATATATATATATATATATATATATATATATATATATATATATATATAATTTTTTTTTTTTTTTTTCACATTTCAGCGCTGCGTCCATTCGTTTGCCAATAACTTTATCAATATTTGGGCTGAAATGATCTGTACATATTTTTTTCACCACCAATTAGGGTTTCTTTAGGTGGTACTTTTTTGCT
This sequence comes from Hyperolius riggenbachi, assembly GCF_040937935.1. Classification (NCBI taxonomy): domain Eukaryota; kingdom Metazoa; phylum Chordata; class Amphibia; order Anura; family Hyperoliidae; genus Hyperolius; species Hyperolius riggenbachi. Next base: position 254,132,218 of record NC_090650.1, read on the forward strand.
AAGATTTGTTTTTTTATTCTAACTGCATTTTAATGGAAATAAATGTTTTTATAAGTAAATGTTTTTACTTGTTACTACAGAGAGCTAGCCACTTGGCCATCATGCAAATGTTCTTGTCTTCATATTATCCCATGGAATGGGATGTTATAGCGGACAATAGCCCTCTTGTATTATGGTTGGAGGTGATAGCAGTAAGGTCCGATTATGTAGAATAATTATTTTAAACTGAATTTATAAAATGATTTGTTACAAATATTCTATGTATTTACCTTTCAGTCAATCTGATCTCTGCCAAATGTGTCCTAATATCGGGAATCATTTGGGCATCTGATTATTAGAAGTACTTTTACCTGATGAAGTATACCTGTGTTATTGAGATATGGATGCCACCATTTCTATATTTTGCCAATACGTGTGTGTGTCTCCTGCTTCTGTCGCTGTAGCATGGTTTACAGAAATGGTAATGAGGGTGGAAGGCCTCGGAATTGTACCATCCTGTAAACTGCTGGTCTGTGAACCTATAGACATGTAGGCAGGTGTGCAGTTTGGGGGAGGTGTGGCTGAGGGCAGCTGAGAGACCTCAACTTGCAGTGTTTGGAGCAACTGCCTTCAGCCACGTGTGCATATGGGCTGTGGCAGTATTGTTGCAGTTTCCTGCAATGAAGATGCAGTTGTGTGCAGCTAAATCTCCTGTTGCCTTATTACTGACAAACCGTTAAAAAATGCCTAGAAAAAAACTGTGGTTGTCTAGATATTTCCATAGCTGCTGCCAGTTTAAAGGAGCCCTTATGATCCAGTGCAAACATGGAGATCAGGTGTTTGAGACTTCACTAGCTGTATATGGTTTCTGGGACAAAAACTAAAGTGGATTTGCTTAACTGCAACGCACTTGTGACATTTTAAAGAAAAATAAGCAATGTTCGCTCCCATCCTTTTCATTCTCTTTAAAGGGAGTCTCATGAAGCTGTGTGTGTGATTTAGACAAGACTGTTATATATGATTTTCTGGAAAGGACTTTGTGACCACAAGTTAAGTTACAGGACAATGACTTTACATGCTCTGCTTATAGCCTAAGGCACTGAGTGCACATACATTTCCACACCTTCTCAACACTGGAGTAGTTTGACATTTCTGTCAATTTGCTGTGTAATCTGTTATTGTGAAATCTGCCTTACCTGGCAATGGGAGGAACCAAAATGACAAATGACTCTCTTTCCTGTACAGAATTCAAAATTACAAATTTTGCAACTTCATATAGAGTTGCAGATACAGTAGACTTTTGTAAATATCTGGATCTCCATTGTGAAGTTTGTTGTAAGAGCAGAGTTTTACCCTTGTAGAACAGATCTTGACTTTTCACTACGGTACATTGTTCTGTGTGTGATGTGGAAGGACCCAAACAGAGGCTGTCTATTGTACTGCCTTACTTTAGTGCTTGTGTTTCACCTCAGGCTAGGACTGCCTCATAGTAAAGCTTTAACGTACACCTGAATTGAAGAAAAGTTACACATTTACCTCAGTTTTGTGAAGCCTTTGTGTGGTCCAGAGGCTTCACAGATCCTCTTGCAGCCCATTCATCTGGTACAGGGAACTCTCTTTAGTTGAATAGATATAAAGGGTCCCTGTGCTGGATAGGTGGGCTGCAGGCAGATCTGGGAAGCCTTTGGAGCATCCAGACGATTCCCACTACTGAGGTATGTGTAGAACCTTCTTTTTTCTTTCTTTCATTTTCCAATTCAATGTTTTCATTAAATGAATGAGAATTATGTATGTTTAATCTCTGATCCGCTTTAGCATTGAAGAACATACAGTAGCAAGAAAAAGTATGTGTACCCTTTGGAATTACATTTGTTTCTGCACAAATTGGTCATAAAATTAAAATATGATCTGATCTTTATCGGAGTCACAGCAATAAACAATCAGTCTGCTTAAACTAATACCACACAAATAATTAAAGGTTTCCATATTTTTACTGAACACACAATGGCCTCAATTCACTAAGCTTTATCAAACACTTTATCAAACGTTTGATAATTTACCTCATGGGTAAAATCTAATTTTGAATTCACTAAGGTGTTATATATTTATTGAATGTTTTATTGATAAAACATTCAATAATCTTTAACACCTTCGTGAATTCAAAATTAGATTTTACCCATGAGGTAAATTATCAAACGTTTGATAAAGTGTTTGATAAAGCTTAGTGAATTGAGGCCATTGTAAACATTCACAGTGCAGGTGGAAAATATGTTAACCCTTGTATTTAATAACTGGTTGAACCGAATTCGGCAGCAATAACTTCAACCAAACGTTTCCTGTAGTTGCAGATCAGACATGCACAACGATCAGGAGTAATTCTTGATCATTCCTCTTTACAGAATAGTTTCATTTCAGCTATATTCTTGGGATGTCTGGTGTAAATCGCTTTCTTGAGGTCATGCCACAGCATCTCAATCGGTTGAGGTCAGTACTCTGGGCCCACTCCAGAGGGTGTATTTTCTTCTGTTTAAGCCATTATGTTTATTTACTTCTATGCTTTGGGTAATTTCCCTGTTGCAACACACTTCTTCTGCTGAGCTTTACCTGGTGGACAGATGGCCTTAAGTTCTCCTGCAAATTGTCTTGTTAAACTTTAGAATTCATTTTTCCTTCGATGATCGCAATCTATCCAGGCCCTGATGCGGAAAAGCGGCCCCAAACCATGATGCCCCCACCACCATACTTCACAGTTGGGATGAGGTTTTGATGTTGGTGTGCTGTGCCTTTTTCTCCACACATAGTGTGTGTTTCTACCAAACAACTCAACTTCATCTGTCCATGGAATATTTTGCCATTACTGCTGTGGAACATCCAGATGCTCTTTTGCAAACTTAAAACGTGCAGCAAATTTTTTTTTTTTTTTTTTTTTTGACAATGACTTACTCTGTGATATCCTCCCATGAACTCCATTCTTGTTTAGTGTTTTACATATCGTAGATTCGCTAACAGGGATGTTAGCATATGCCAAAGACTTTTGTAAGTCTTCAGCAGACAGTCTAGGATTGTTCTTCACTTCACTGAGCATTCTGCGCTGTGCTCTTGCAGTCCTCTTTACAGGTCGGCCACTCCTAGGGAGAGTAGCAGCAGTACTGAACTTTATCCATTTATGGACAATTTGTCTTACCGTGGACTGATGTACAGCAAGACTTTTGGAGATACTTTGATAACCCTTTCCAGCTTTATGCAAGTCAACGATTCTTAATCGTAGGTCTTCTGAGAGTTCTTTTGTTCATCATTCACTTCAGGCAATGCTTCTTGGGAAAATCAAACCCAAAACTGGAGGTTTTTTTTTAATTTATTTATTATAGGACAGGGCAGCTGTAACTAGCACCTCCAATCTCACCTCAATGATTGGACTCCAGCTGGCGAACACTTCACTCCAATTAGCTCTTGGAGATATTAATGTAAGGGTTCACATACTTTTTCCACCTGCACTGTGAATGTTTGCATGGTGTGTTCAATAAAAACATGGAAACATTTAATTTGTGTGGTATTAGTTTAAGCAGACTGTGATTGTCTATTGTTGCGACTTAGATGAAGATCAGATCACATTTTATGACCAATTTTGAGCAGAAATCCATGTAATTCCAAAGTGTTCACTTACTTTTTCTTGCTACTGTATAGCATTCAGAGACACATGGACTGTATTGCTTATAGAAATTTCTATTAGATTCAAAAAGTTTGTAACCCTCATCTGCTCCATAAGAATACAGTGAGTATTAAGGCTGGTCAGTGAAATAATTAAATTGATGCAGGATTATGCAAATTTATGCAAAATGAATCCGCTTGAAAATAAACCAAACAGTGTAATCTGATTGCAAATTTATGTCGCTTGAAAATGATACAAACTTGGACACTGTCCAATCACAATGTCTCCATAACGCTTTGGAATAACTGCTCTACACACTTACATGCTTGAAAGTAACATTTGGCATTATTCCCTGCACTGGATAGGGCTGAATTGAAGGGACTGCTTTTTTCTCAGCAGTAGTGAAGAGTTTCATATCAACACTAAGGTTATCAAGCTTATGTGTTTACTTTCCCTTAACCTCTTGCCGACCGTGTCACGCCGATGGGCGTGGCCGCGGCAGCAGCCCAAGGACCGCCTAACGCCAATTGGCGTAAAGTCCTGGGGCTCTGTTTTGAATGAGATCGCGCGCATGCTGCACGCGCATCTCATTCTCGGAGGGCGGAGCTCCGCCCCCTCTTCAGTCTCCGATCGGGAGACTGTTAAACGGCGTGATCGCCGTCTATTTACCTGTACAGCGCTGCGATCGGTAGCACACACGGCTGTCCCCCTGGGACACTGGAGAGCGATCGGCTCTCATAGGCAGAAGCCTATGACAGCCGATCGCCACAATTGGCTGGCTGTGGGGAGGGAGGGAATATTTTTAAAGTAACACACTTTTTTTAATAAAAACATTTGCACCAAAAAAATAAACAATCTGGGGGCGATCAGACCCCACCAACAGAGCGCTCTGTTGGTGGGGAGAAAAGGGGGGGGGGGGGGAAATCACTTGTGTGCTGTGTTGTGCAGATCTGCAGCTTAGTCTTAAAGCTGCAGTGGCCCATTTTGCTAAAAATGGCCTGGTCACTAGGGGGCTTTAGCCCTGCAGTCCTCAAGAGGTTAATGACATATTAGTCTGCATTGTCAGATAAAATTATTACACAGTCATAAACTGGCTTTCTCACTTCAAATTTATGTGGCTGTACAAAAACATAAAACAATAGCATTAAGTGCAATAACATTGTATCGCCTGTTGTTTAACTTCAGCACGGAGGACCAGGCAGGCTGTATATATTGAGCATTCCATCTTCTTAGGGAAGTCAGGGTTTGCCCATTGTAAAATCTTTCCTCTCCCTGATTTACATTCTGACATTTACCACATGGTGACTTTTTTACTGCTGGAAGGTGATTTAACTGCTGCATGCTTTTTTTGGCAGTTGGAAACAGCTGTAAACCGCTATTTCCCACAATGCAACAAGGTTCACAGACAGGAAACTGCCAGGAATACCAAGGTCCTCAGAGTTTCTTGTGGGTGGGGTTTCATTACAATATCAGCCATACAGAGCCCTCTGATTGAAAAGGAATAGATTTCTCATGTAAAAGGGGTATCTGCTACTGATTGGGATGAAGTTCAATTCTTGGTCACAGTTTCTCTTTAAGGTTACAGACAATATTTAGGGGTGACATACAGCAATAAGACAATACATGAATACATGCAAACCAGATCACGCAACACTGTAGGAGTTCCCATTATGCGTCCCAGTATGTCCCAAAATCACTGTTTGGTATACTGGCATAATGTACCCAGCTTAGCTTTTACCGCTAGTGCAGCAGAAAACAGGTTACACTTTAAAAGCATAAAAAACTCAACCTTTTGGCATTAAGGTCTTAAGTTTAAGCCTTTTGTCTTGACCACATGTTTCCGTTTAGTCGGACATTTCATTTGTTGTTGTGTTTGCTTTGTGATTTACTCCTGTTTTAAACAAAGCAAGACAATAATTTGAACCAGTCGATAGAGAAACCTGACCAGTGAGCGGCACAATTGAATTTCTTGTATGCCTCCATCCTTGTTATAGAATGTGGTTTAGACATATAAGAAGGAGAAATGTGAACAGATTTATCTGTCTGCTGTTCAGATAAATGCAGACCATGAACTGTAACCAAAGTAATTTCATGTATACGAAGTGGGATGTGTGTATGTGTCTGGCTTTTCAGCAATGGCACATAGTGATTTGTGGTTGAGATGATGGAGCTGGGTGAGTAATCAGTTACAGGAGCCTAGCCCTGACATTACCTTTCACCCTACACTGAACATTGTCCCTAGAAGGACCTTCTGCTGCTGCTGCCTCAGGCTTTAGCTTGATTTCATTGTTTAGGACAAATTGGTGCTACTTAAGGATGCTAAAATGGAAATGTTCTGGAGACCTGGCTCAGTGCAGAGACTGTAACAGTTTGATGACACAGAGTTGCTAAAGTGAACAGATGTTAATGTGAATTATACCTGTGCTTATTACCAGGGTTTTCTCACTCCTCTGATGTAGATTTATGTGGTGGTGTCCTTGGCTCCTGTTTCACACTTATGTTTGTTTTTGTTATATTGTGAAGCTAAGCGGGGAAAAAATATTCAGCACAGTTTTGCTCACAACGTTAATTTTTCACTTTCATTCTGCCCTGTATTGATTCTGCTTGTAAACAAAGCCTTTACACCCATCCATCTTCCCTCCAAATCAATGGTCACGGCCAGTTTAGGATGGTGCTTGAGTTTTAGGACTCAAACACCTGCAGTGTTTTTTTGCCAGCGTTTTGAAAATTCTCTCCCATTAACTTGAATGAGAATCACGGTAAAATTGCAGCAATTTTTCAAAATCATGGAAAAATGGGCACAAATGATTTTACCACGAATTTTAATTCAAATGAATGGAAGAGCGTTTTCTAATGCTGGCAAAACTCAGGCAAAAAAAACGCAAGTGTGATTGAGCCCTTTTACTGTACATAGGTATTATTGCTCTCACTCTTTATCCAGCAGTGTAAAGCACGGATGCCCATACTAAACCACTTGACCACTGAAGGGTTTTTACCCCTTTAGGGCCAGAGCAATTTTAACCTGTCATTTCTCCTCCCATTCTTTTATCAATAACTTAATCACAACGAAATGATTTGTATCTTTTTTTCGCCACCAATTAGGCTTTCTTTGGGAAAAAATCGAAAACTGAGAAATCATTTTTTTTTTCAGTCATTAGTGTTAAAATAACATTCTACTGTGGATAAAGCCCACACATTTTATTTACCCATTTGTTCCGGTTATTACGCCATTCAAAATATTTCCCTAGTACAATGTACGGCGCCAATATTTTATTTGGAAATAAAGGTGCATTTTTTTCAGTTTTGCGTCCATCACTAATTACAAGCCCGTAAATTTTAAAAACAGTAATATACCCTTTTGACATGCCTATTAAAAAAATATTCTGCCCCTATTTATGTATTTTATGTAATTTTTATTTTCTATACAAAAAAGTTTAGAAGAGTATGGTAGGGTAATAGTTCATTTTAGATGGCAAGTGTTGGTATTTTTATTAAATAAAATGCATTTAGATGTAGTTTTACTATTTGGCCACAAGATGTCCACGCCCATTTTTCTGATTCGCGTATGTAAGTACGTGAATCGGAAGTAATGCTTGGCACTATAAATCTAGGAACATACAATGATGCGGGTATCTAATAGACGCCAGCGTTCGTTGACAAGGGGACTTAGATTAATGAATGGGAACTGCATCCCCATTCATTCATCTCCCCAGTAATGGGCGGCGACGCGAGCGACTGCCGCTGAAGACGTGTACTCACGGCCCTGGGGCTTTAAGTGAAGTTTTCCCAGGCTGTGATTATACTGTTTCTGGTGCATTAAATAGTTAAATTATATACTGTTAATTTCCTGTCATGTAAAAATGAAGCGCTGAGTCAGACATTTTGCCGAAATTTGTGTAAAGACTGTCCAAAAGAAGCTTTTGTGTTAATGCTGGCCTTATGGTTGATGAATACAGTGAATATGTTGGTACTTTATAAATCAATAATACAGTGGTCAGTACTGCAACGTGCATTTATTGTAGCTTATTGGCCAATCCCCTATAGCTAGGGCTATCCCCTACAGCTGCACGAAGGCTACTAGAGAAGCCCTGCAGCGAGTTGTTAAAACAGCAGAAGCCATTATTGGCACTGAACTACCATCACTGGAACTTTTGTATAATACTCGCAGCGTGAGAAGGGCCAAAAACATTATCAAGGACAACACTCACCCTGGAAATGCCTGGTTTAAGCCCTGGAAATGCCATCCTCCCACCATCTGCTGTTCAACCGCGATCAGCCCTGGTAACTTGTTTAAATATCTGTAATACCTGGCATATGTGTATAATTTCTTCTCTTCCTTATTACGATCACTATGTTCCCTATATGCACCGTGGGGTTGTCATGAAAAGTAATTTCGTTGTGTTACACAATGACAATAAAGTGAATTGAATCCCCTATAGCTAGTCTATACAAATTTCAAATGTGTTTCAACTTGCAGAAAAAAGATAGAACCATAGAGACACACAGACATATATACTGTACATGCGCGCACACATGCACACATACACATACACATACATATACATGTGCGCGCACACACATATGCACACACACACGTACACACACACATGCACACACGCATGCACACACGCATGCACACATACATGCACATGTACACACACACATACATACACATGTACGCTCACATGCACATGCACACGCACATGCACATACACATGCACACACATGCGCACACGCACATGCACATGCACACGCACATGCCCACGCACATGCACACGCACATGCACACGCACACGCACATGCACACATACATGCACACATACATGCACACACACATGCACACACACATGCACACACACATGCACACACACATGCACACACACATGCACACACACATGCACACACACATGCACACACACATGCACACACACATGCACACACACATACATATGCACACACTGTATGTATTTTGATATTGCAGTTTATATATTGCATAGGCTGTTGCCATATGAATATTGCTTGCTTTATGTCATTATGTTCCTATGTAGAAAAGCTAATTGCTGTTTTCTGTTCTGCTCAAGGAATTCCTCCAAGGAGACTGCAGCAAAGCCAAACAGAAGCTAGGCTGGACACCCAAAGTTACATTTGAAGTAAGTGCTTCCATAATCCAGTTCACATAGTGTGCAGATGAATGTTTTTCTAGTTTTAATTTACTTTATTCCTGCAGACCAACTACAATCTAACTTTCAGACTAGAAAACAAAATCTGTTACGTGCACTTCACTGCTACAAAAGCGCAGTTCCTTTTTTTTTTTTTTTTTTTTTTTTTTTTCTTTTGTGGCACATGAATGGTCCGTGGCAATGGGCAGCTTGGATGTAGACAGAGGGTTCTGGGGTTCAGCACAAGTGGTTGTGGAGGAACTCACCTGCCCCTCCCACTCAGTCTCCTTCCTGTCCATCCACAGGAGAAGACTGGGCCTGGGAGACGGGCATTGTCCAGAGGGGTACAGGGATGGCAAATTCTAAGTTAATACAATTTTCTCCTATACATTAATACTGTCATTTCCAAGCATTCATTACTGGTTTAATCATAGACTGTATATTCAAATTTGTTTAACCACCCTGGCGTTCTATTACCTGCAAGGAAATGAGCAGCGCTACTTAAAAACAGACTAGTGCCTACCTGCAAAAGAGTGCAAGCCCCACTTGTGGGGTCGAATACACACCGAGCATACACATGACCTGTCTACCACTAGAGGAGGATGTTGGTTTCCATTAACAGCTTGCATGCAACCTATTAAGTACTCGTCCCTCCCACTGCGAAGAAGTCAATCCTCCATGGGAGGGGCCTAACACTAACTAAATCCTAACCTATGTATATGCATAGCCTGGGTGCGGCTAATCAAATAAAATCGAAAATTGCGCAAAAGGTGGATCAGCGCAACACCAGGCCGCCTCCGAATGGCCTCCATCAGAGATGCGCTGAGCCCCCCCAGGAACTACAAACGCACCTTGAACCCAAACAGAAGCTCTGCATATACACCAAAAGCATGGCTGTTAAGTGGGAGCAGCTGACCAAAAACGAATTACATTAGTACATAGCAAGGAAATGAGCAGCGCTACTTAAAAACAGACTAGTGCCTACCTGCAAAAGGTGTTGCGCTGATCCACCTTTTGCGCAATGTTCTATTTTTTTACATTTTTTTTTTAAATCATGTAGCTAGCCTAGCGCTAGCTACATGATGCCCCCCTCCCTGCGGCGTCCAGCGCGTAACTTCAATCGCCGCCAGCGTGTACCCACGTAAGGAAATCCCGTTCTAAACAGGATTTCCTTAAGGGCTTCCCCCATCGCCATGACGACAATCGCGATGACGTCAACGTCGTCGTGACGTCAGACGGAGTCCCGATCCACCCCTCAGCGCTGCCTGGCACTGATTGGACAGGCTGTGCAGGGGTCTCGGCGGGGGGGGGGGGGGCGGCGGTTACGCGGCGTCGATCCGGACCAACACACAGCAAGCAAAGTGCTTGCGTGTTTTAAAAAAAAATTGTGAAAATCGGCCCAGCGGGGCCTGAGCGGCTCCCTCCAGCGGTCATGGACGAGCTGAGCTCGTCCATACCGCCAAGGAAGTTAAATATAAGTTATCATTTTGGAAAAAAATTCTTGTAATGTTTGTTTTCCTTCATCAAGCCCGAATACCCCCTATACCCTCAGGGATAGGCGGACCACTTGTTGAGAACTTAAGGTTTAAACAATATAGCAAGAGTTATGGACCACAAATTGATGTATGAAGCCTGTTTATCTTATATGCTGCCTATACTTAATGCAGATGTTAGGGAGAGGTAGAAAAACTCTGGGAAACTGCACTTTAAACCCAACCAATAGAAGCTATGCAATAAGGTAACCTGAATAGAACTCATAAACAACAAACTTTGGCTCCCTGCACACTGCAAATCCATTTTCTAATTCAGATTTTCACTGAATACATTCAACAGAAAAACGGATTAAAAAAAACGCAGCATGCAGTAAAGATTAAAAATCGGAATCGGAGGTAAAAACCAATTAAAAAGCGGAATCGGAAATGCATGCAGTGTGCAAGAGGCCTTTAGAAGGTGTGCACTGTATCGAAAAAGGAATATCTAGATAATGATCCACAGTTATATGTACTCGTTGCATAAACACCGCTATGGATTCAGAAACAATCAAAAATCAAATGTTCATACCATGAAAAATGTACAGTTTCCTGCTAACTGAAATTGAACAGGCAAAATGTAATGGCCACGTTCACATTGGCGGGTTGTAATGGGGTGTAGCGACAGCTTTCTAATGCAGCTTACCACACTGCAATGCAACACCTATGCGACATTCAGTGTGGCAGGTGCGTTGCACTATAACCGGTTGTGGTATGGTAAAGCACTGCATGCCTTGTTACTGCTAACAGTAAAAGTGAAGAATACTTTTAATTGTATGCTTTACTGTACCCGACACAACACAATATGTGGTGCCAAAATTATTTGTATAGAAGTATATTCTGGTCTTGAAGGAATTTTTTTTCATTTTTATTCTCCATATAAGTAGCGCTCCACTTTAATATGTTGATCCATTTTCAGCGGGAGAGCAGTAATTAAAAAACAATTCTGGACAAGGGCTTAAATTTGTCAATGTGTATGCTCTCTGGTTGGGCCTTTCAGATTTCAGAGCAGTATCTTAGGGCAGCATTTCAACAGGGAGGCTGACTGCACTGTCTGACATTAGAGATGGTCAATGAGATGCAAATCATTCTGAGTTGAAGCAGGAAGTCAGAATGAGGTGGTCAGTGGCTGGATAGTGTACTGGTTAAGGGCTCTGCCCCTATTCAGTCAGCTATGACCCAGAGGAGGGTTCTAAGCTTTTGTCACCTAAAAGCAATTTTAGCATTTTAATGAATGGTACAAACTACACAAATGAAAATGAAAGTGAGATACTGGAGGTGAATCTTTGGTAGAGGTTTATTTTAGTGTTATACGTTGAAAATACAATGATGGCTTCTATTTTAGAGCAATGAATGTAAATGCTTTGCTTTAGTGTAAGCAGCCAATGCACTGTGTCCAGCGATATATAATGATGTGGCTGACTACCATTTATTTCTTTTATTTCAGAAACTGGTCAAGGAGATGGTAGAATCAGATATTCATCTAATGCAAACCAATCCCAATGCCTAAAATGGGAAAAGCATCCAATGGATTGTGGACAAGCAGCCAGTTGTAGATCATGCCATCCAATCATTCCTCTATGTAAATTTCTCACATGTCAAATACGGTTCACATGACTGTTCAGAATGACTAGAAGCAGTAAAAGCGGTTGTGTGTGAAATTTTCCCTGTTATGACTCCATTATGGAAGGCTTTATTTTGCTGTCCAGTCTGTGCTGCTGTATGGGGGAAGGATTTTTGTATCACTTGAAAATAATCATGGGGATCTTTTTTCTATCTTTTTCTTGTGCCTGTCATAACTAAATAAATTTCTTTGCAATGAAATACGTGACTGCATATTTTTCATTGGCACATAAGAAAATAACAAGTATAAATTATGTAATGTAATGAAAAAATGCAGCTGTCACACTTCTCCTTGGCTTCCCTGCATGGCAAGTCCCTGACTGAGCTCCCAGACTTCAGACAACCTGTTTCTTCTGGGTCAGGGAACCTCTAAACAGGACTGTCATGGGATGAAGTCCAAAGCCAGGTGCTGACAAGCTGCTCACACATTTTATCTGAATGCTAAGGGGCCATTCACACACTCACAATCTAGGTTTTAGGACATAAATGGCACCTAAAATGGGTGGAGGGTTTGGCTTCATTATTTTCAAAGCAAATCACACCAAAAACATATTTAAAATGCCCATAAAACAAGCCTTGCCTTATTTCATGAAAATGGAGAGTGGTGAATGTAGCTTAACCACCCGAGCGTTACGCCGCTCAGGAGGCTTTGCACTACTAGTCCCCCCCCGCGCTAATTTATTTTATTTGTAACCATTAGACACTAGCTAGCACCAGGCCAGCTAGTATTGTCTGCCGGCACCTCGTTACCCCTGATACCCCCAACCCCACCCCCCATCACCTGCTGGATACATTACCTTGCCTGGATCCCGCGATAGGTGCAGCCTCCCCGCTCAGCTCCAGTCTTCACTATGGGGAGGATCGTACATGACGTCACCAACGACATGCACAGTCCCGATCCTTCCCATAATGAGGACCGGAGATAAGCTGGAGGCTGCTCGATCGCTGGATCCGGGCGCGGTAATGTATCCAGCGGGTGATTTGGGGGGGGGGGGGGGATTGCGGGCAAGTGGGGGGTGCCGGAAGACAATACTAGCTAGCATAGAGCTAGCTAGTATCTAAAGGTTACAATTCAACAAATTCCGGCGGGTCCTGATCGGCCGGAAAACCTCTGCAGCGGCATGCCCGACACAGTGTCTGGCATACCGCTATGGAGGTTAAAGGGCAACTGAAGTGAGAAGAATTTGGAGGCTGCCATATTTATTTCCTTTTAAACAATACCAGTTGCCTGGCAGACCTGCTGATCTATTTGGCTGCAGTAGTGTCTGAATAACACCAGAAACAAGCATGCAGCTAATTTTGTCAGATCTGACAATGTTAGAAACACCTGATATGCTGCATGCTTGTTCAGGGCCGTTGGCTAAAATTAAGAGACAGAGGATCAGCAGGATAGCCAGGTAACTGGTATTGCATAAAAGGAAATAAATATGGCAGCCTTCATTTCCCTCTCACTTCATTTGTCCTTTAAATGCTCAGAGATGGATCAAGATGTAATGGGGCCCTAGGGCAAAGTAGTAGATTTGGAACCTCCTTGTGGTCTTTTTGGTAAGCTGAAGTGAAGAGCGGTCAGAGAAATTGACTGGTGGGCCGCTTGACACCCACTAGACCACAGGCATCTGCCTAAGTTGCCTGGTGGATGATCCTGCTCTGCTCACAGTACAAGCAAGGGTTGTGTTAATAGTGTCTCAGTTATATCAAATATTCTGTTCCAGGTTCACATATAACCTCTCAGCCCAGTGCTCTCTGTGATGGCTCCAGGAATGTGCAGGGTTACTAGTATTTAATATGCAGTACCTTTTTTTGTGTGTGTGTAAACAGTGAATGTATGTAATATTTAAAGGGGAACTGAAGTAAGAGGTATACGGAGGCTGCCATATTTATTTCCTTTTAATCAATACCAGTTGCCTGGCAGCCCTGCTGCTCCTCTGCCTCTAATACTATTAGCCATAGCCCCTGAACAAGCATGCAGCAGATCAGGTGTTTCAGACTTTAAAGTCAGATCTGACAAAACTAGCTGCATGCTTGTTTCTGGTGTTATTCAGATACTATTGCAGAGAAATAGACCAGCAGGGCTGCCAAGCAACTGGTATTGATTAAAAGGAAATTAATATGGCAGCCTCCGTATACCTCTTACTTCAGTTCCCCTTTAACACACACCACAATAATAAAAAAACACCTGATTAGACCTAACTGTGTAGGTCCCCTATGTGCCACCAAAGCAGCTCTGGCTCATGGAGCATGGACTCAAAGACCACTGAAGGCTTCCTCTGGTATCCGGCACCAGGATGTTGGATACAGACACTTCGGTCCCTCAGCCTTTAGGGGTTTTCCTTGTATCCAGCTTTCAATAAACTTTAGGCAGGTAGTTCATGTCAAAGCAACAGCCTCAAGATGTAAAAGAGAATTCATCAGACCAGGCCCTTCTCTCCTCCATGGTCTAGTTCTGATGTTTATATACCTGTTGTAGCAACTGTTGCTGTAGCCAGGGGTAAAGATGAGCCCCATACACAGCAAGCTGTAGTGACACAAGTGGTTCACAGCCGTGTAACGCCTGCTTTTAGTGCCACCATAGACAGAGCGGTGCAGCGACATTTTCAATGTAATTTGGGTGCCGGCAATAGCTGGGCCCCAAATTACATGTCCTTTAAAGTTGCAACGACTGGGAGGGGGAATAGTACTTAACGCTGCCCGGATTTTTTGTGGCAGCATGGTGACCCGTCATTCGGCTCACCGTGTGTCCAACTGAAAAGGCGATTAACTAATATGTGCACAGCTGTGATGTCTCTAACTGCACCTTTCTGTCATGGTCCGTATCAAGAATTCTTTCTGACAATGTGCAGCAGTGCAGGCTAGACATGATTTATGAAGTGCTCCTCCCCCCTGCTGAATTCGTCACTCAGAGCATGCATCAATACAACAGATGTATTGCTTACCTTCGCAACAGAAGTTTCCCCTACACACTGCACTGTCTGAGAAACCTTCCTAACTCCTAATATTTTAGAACAGTATAATACACACCTACCAACTATCTGTCCAACTATATGCCAAACTTGTTTGTTAAAGCCAATGGGAATCCCTATTTAAATAAAAAAAGTCAGATACCCACCTAAGGAGAGGGAAGGCTCGGGTCCTAATGAGCCTTCCTTCTCCTCTCCCGGTGCCCTCGGTGCTGTGCTGGCTCCCCCGTTCAAAACCGCCGCGGGGGGGGGGGGGGGGGGCTTCGGAAGTCTTCAGGAGCCGAGTCCTCCCGAAGACAGGCGGCTCCATACTACGTACGTGCGAGTGCGTCATAGAGGGCGCCTGCGAAGTGTAGAGCAACCCGCCTTCAGGAGCACTCGAAGCCTCCCTTCGGCAGGGAAACAGCAGTATTTGACCAAAATGGTCGAATACCGCTTCGGGGAAGCCAGCGCAACAGCGGGGACCGGGAGAGGAGAGGGAATGCTCTATAGGACCCAAAGCCTCCATCTCCTTAGGTGAGTATATGACTTTTTTTATTTAAATATCAGTTCGCATTCACTTTAAAGAGACTCTGTAACAAAATTTTCATCCTTATTTCTTCTATCCTATAAGTTCCTATACCTGTTCTAATGTGGTATGTCTTACTGCAGCCTTTCCTAGTTGCACAGCAACTGTATTATCTCTGTTATCTAATCTAATCTTCTTTCCTCTGACTGCTTTGTCGGGCTCAGGCAGGAATCTGCTGCTCTGCTGTGATAGGATAGAAGTTATACACACCCTCTCCAGGCCCCCTGCAAGCTCTGTACAAGTCACAGACTGAGATCCTATCAGCCTATCACATGCCATGTTTTTTGTTTGTAAACACTGCCTAAAACTGGCAATTACAAGCCAGGATTGCAGTAGGGAGTGGCAGAAACAGCACAGAGGGGCCTAGGAGAACATAATGAATAGAATGGTATGCTTTTTATTGTAAGAATTTTAGAGTACAGATTCTCCTTAAGCCCCATTCACACGCTCAACAGCGGTCTTTCATGCAGCACAATTGTCAAACAGCTTTTGTTGTGAAACAAGTTGAAACAACTAAAAATAGTATATTGCTATTGTTCAAAAAGCTGATAAGACTGATAAGTCAATCCAACAGTTGAATTGACTTATCAGTCTTATCAGCTGTTTGAACAATAGCAAAATACTTTTTTTTTTTCAGGTGTTCAGTTGTAAGTTGTATGGGGGCTTAACCACTTCCCGACCGCCCACTACACAGGGGCGGCGGGGAAGTGGAGCCCTGCAGGACGGCCTCACCCACAGAGGCGGCGGTCCATTTAAGGGCATGGGCGGAGCGATCGCGTCATCCGTGACGCGATCCTCCGCCGGCGCCTGTCACCGCTCGCTCGCCGCAACATCCCGCCGGCTATACGGAAGCGCCGGCGGGATGTTAACCCCGCGATCGCCGCATACAAAGTGTATAATACACTTTGTAATGTTTACAAAGTGTATTATACATGCTGCCTCCTGCCCTGGTGGTCCCAGTGTCCGAGGGACCACCAGGGCAGGCTGCAGCCACCCTAGTCTGCACCCAAGCACACTGATTTCTCCCCCCCCTGCCCCAGATCGCCCACAGCACCCATCAGACCCCCCCCCTGCCCACCCCCCAGACCCCTGTTTGCACCCAATCACCCCCCTAATCACCCATCAATCACTCCCTGTCACTATCTGTCAACGCTATTTTTTTTTTATCCCCCCCCCCTGCTCCCTGCCCCCTCCTGATCACCCCCCACCCCTCAGATTCTCCCCAGACCCCCCCCCCAGACCACCCCCCCCTGTTTACTGTATGCATCTATCCCCCTGATCACCTGTCAATCACCTGTCAATCACCTGTCAATCACCCGTCAATCACCCATCAATCACCCGTCAATCACCCCCTGTCACTGCCACCCATCAATCAGCCCCTAACCTGCCCCTTGCGGGCAATCTGATCACCCCCCCACACCAATAGATCGCCCACAGATCCGACATCAGATCACCACCCAAATCCATTGTTTACATCTATTCTCTCCTCTAAACACCCACTAATTACCCATCAATCACCCATCAATCACCCCCTATCACCACTTGTCACTTTTACCTATCAGATCAGACCCTAATCTGCCCCTTGCGGGCACCCAATCACCCGCCCACACGCTCAGATTGCCCTCTGACCCCCCCTTATCAATTCACCAGTGCATTAATTACATCTGTTCTTCCCTGTAATAACCCACTGATCACCTGTCAATCACCTGCCAATCACCTATCACCCATCAATCACCCCCTGTCACTGCCACCCATCAATCAGCCCCTAACCTGCCCCTTGCGGGCAATCTGATCACCCACCCACACCATTAGATCGCCCGCAAACCCGCCGTCAGATTACCTCCCAAATGTATCGTTTACATCTGTTATCTTCTCTAAACACCCACTAATTACCCATCAATCACCCCCTATCACCACCTGTCACTGTTACCTATCAGATCAGACCCTAATCTGCCCCTTGCGGGCACCCAATCACCCGCCCACACGCTCAGATTGCCCTCTGACCCCCCCTTATCAATTCACCAGTGCATTAATTACATCTGTTCTTCCCTGTAATAACCCACTGATCACCTGTCAATCACCTGCCAATCACCTATCACCCATCAATCACCCCCTGTCACCCCCTGTCACTGCCACCCATCAATCAGCCCCTAACCTGCCCCTTGCGGGCAATCTGATCACCCACCCACACCATTAGATCGCCCGCAAACCCGCCGTCAGATTACCTCCCAAATGTATCGTTTACATCTGTTATCTTCTCTAAACACCCACTAATTACCCATCAATCACCCCCTATCACCACCTGTCACTGTTACCTATCAGATCAGACCCTAATCTGCCCCTTGCGGGCACCCAATCACCCGCCCACACGCTCAGATTGCCCTCAGACCCCCCCCCCCCCCCTTATCAATTCGCCAGTGCATTAATTACATCTGTCCTTCCCTGTAATAACCCACTGATCACCTGTCAATCACCTGCCAATCACCTATCACCCATCAATCACCCCCTGTCACTGCCACCCAACAATCAGCCCCTAACCTGCCCCTTGCGGGCAATCTGATCACCCACCCACACCAATAGATCGCCCGCAGATCCGACATCAGATCACCACCCAAGCGCAGTGTTTCCATCTATTCTCTCCTCTAAACACCCACTAATTACCCATCAATCACCCATCAATCACTCCCTATCACCACCTGTCACTGTTACCTATCAGATCAGACCCTAATCTGCCCCTTGCGGGCACCCAATCGCCCGCCTACACGCTCAGATTGCCCTCAGACCCCCCCTTATCAATTCGCCAGTGCAATATTTACATCTGTTCTCCCCTGTAATAACCCACTGATTACCTGTCAATCACCTATCAATCACCCATCAATCACCCCCTGTCACTGCCACCCATCAATCACCCCCTGTCACTGCCACCCATCAATCACCCGCTGTCACTGCCACCCATCAATCAGCCCCTAACCTGCCCCTTGCGGGCAAACTGATCACCCACCCACACCAATAGATCGCCCGCAGATCCGACATCAGATCACCACCCAAGCGCAGTGTTTCCATCTATTCTCTACCCTAAACACCCACTAATTACCCATCAATCACCCCCTGTCACTGCTACCTATCAGATTAGACCCCTATCTGCCCCTAGGGCACTCAATCACCCGCCCACACCCTCAGAATGCCCTCAGACCCCAGCCCTGATCACCTCGCCAGTGCATTGCTTGCATCCATTCCCCCCTCTAATCACACCTTGAGACACCCATCAATCACCTCCTGTCACCCCCTAGCACACCTACCCATCAGATCAGGCCCCAATTTGCCCCGTGTGGGCTCCTGATCACTCGGCCAAACCCTCAGACCCCCTTCCGATCACCTCCCCAGTGCATGGATTGCATCTATTTTCCCCTCTAACCACCCCCTGAGACACCCATCAATCACCTCCTGTCACCCCCCTAGCACTCCTATCCATCAGATCAGGCCCAATACAACCTGTCATCTAAAAGGCCACCCTGCTTATGACCGGTTCCACAAAATTCGCCCCCTCATAGACCACCTGTCATCAAAATTTGCAGATGCTTATACCCCTGAACAGTCATTTTGAGACATTTGGTTTCCAGACTACTCACGGTTTTGGGCCTGTAAAATGCCAGGGCGGTATAGGAACCCCACAAGTGACCCCATTTTAGAAAAAAAAGACACCCCAAGGTATTATGTTAGGTGTATGACGAGTTCATAGAAGATTTAATTTTTTGTCAAAAGTTAGCGGAAATTAATTTTTATTGGTTTTTTTTCACAAAGTGTCATTTTTCACTAACTTGTGACAAAAAATAAAATCTTCTATGAACTCGCCATACACCTAACGGAATACCTTGGGGTGTCTTCTTTCTAAAATGGGGTCACTTGTGGGGTTCCTATACTGCCCTGGCATTTTAGGGGCCCTAAACCGCGAGGAGTAGTCTAGAAAACAAATGCTTCAAAATGACCTGTGAATAGGACGTTGGGCCCCTTAGCGCACCTAGGCTGCAAAAAAGTGTCACACATGTGGTACCGCCGTACTCAGGAAAAGTAGTATAATGTGTTTTGGGGTGTATTTTTACACATACCCATGCTGGGTGGGAGAAATTTCTATGTAAATGGACAATTGTGTGTAAAAAAATCAAACAATTGTCATTTACAGAGATATTTCTCCCACTTAGCATGGGTATGTGTAAAAATACACCCCAAAACGCATTATACTACTTCTCCTGAGTACAGCGGTACCACATGTGTGGCACTTTTTTACACCCTAAGTACGCTAAGGGGCCCAAAGTCCAATGAGTACCTTTAGGATTTCACAGGTCATTTTGCGACATTTGGTTTCAAGACTACTCCTCACGGTTTAGGGCCCCTAAAATGCCAGGGCAGTATAGGAACCCCACAAATGACCCCATTTTAGAAAGAAGACACCCCAAGGTATTCCGTTAGGAGTATGGTGAGTTCATAGAAGTTTTTATTTTTTGTCACAAGTTAGCGGAAAATGACACTTTGTGAAAAAAAACTATTAAAATCAATTTCCGCTAACTTGTGACAAAAAAATAAAAACTTCTATGAACTCACCATACTCCTAACGGAATACCTTGGGGTGTCTTCTTTCTAAAATGGGGTCATTAGTGGGGTTCCTATACTGCCCTGGCATTTTAGGGGCCCTAAACCGTGAGGAGTAGTCTTGAAACAAAAATGACCTGTGAAATCCTAAAGGTACTCATTGGACATTGGGCCCCTTAGTGCAGTTAGGGTGCAAAAAAGTGCCACACATGTGGTATCGCCGTACTCGGGAGAAGTAGTACAATGTGTTTTGGGGTGTATTTTTACACATACCCATGCTGGGTGGGAGAAATACCTCTGTAAATGACAATCTTTTGATTTTTTTACACACAATTGTCCATTTACAGAGGTATTTCTCCCACCCAGCATGGGTATGTGTAAAAATACACCCCAAAACACATTGTACTACTTCTCCCGAGTATGGCGATACCACATGTGTGGCACTTTTTTGCACCCTAACTGCGCTAAAGGGCCCAAAGTCCAATGAGTACCTTTAGGATTTCACAGGTCATTTTGCGACATTTGGTTTCAAGACTACTCCTCACGGTTTAGGGCCCCTAAAATGCCAGGGCAGTATAGGAACCCCACAAATGACCCCATTTTAGAAAGAAGACACCCCAAGGTATTCCGTTAGGAGTATGGTGAGTTCATAGAAGATTTTATTTTTTGTCAAAAGTTAGCGGAAATTGATTTTAATTGTGTTTTTTCACAAAGTGTCATTTTCCGCTAACTTGTGACAAAAAATAAAATCTTCTATGAACTCGCCATACTACTAACGGAATACCTTGGGGTGTCTTCTTTCTAAAATGGGGTCATTTGTGGGGTTCCTATACTGCCCTGGCATTTTAGGGGCCCTAAACCGTGAGGAGTAGTCTTGAAACGAAATTTCTCAAAATGACCTGTGAAATCCTAAAGGTACTCATTGGACTTTGGGCCCTTTAGCGCAGTTAGGGTGCAAAAAAGTGCCACACATGTGGTATCGCCGTACTCAGGAGAAGTAGTATAATGTGTTTTGTGGTGTATTTTTACACATACCCATGCTGAGTGGGAGAAATATCTCTGTAAATGGACAATTGTGTGTAAAAAAAATTAACAAATTGTCATTTACAGAGATATTTCTCCCACCCAGCATGGGTATGTGTAAAAATACACCCCAAAACACATTATACTACTTCTCCTGAGTACGTCAATACCACATGTGTGGCACTTTTTTGCAGCCTAACTGCGCTAAGGGGTCCAAAGTCCAATGAGCACCTTTAGGCTTTACAGGGGTGCTTACAATTTAGCACCCCCCAAAATGTCAGGACAGTAAACACACCCCACAAATGATCCCATTTTGGAAAGTAGACCCTTCAAGGTATTCAGAGAGGGGCATGGTGAGTCCGTGGCAGATTTCATTTTTTTTTGTCGCAAGTTAGAAGAAATGGAAACTTTTTTTTTTTTTTTTTTTTTCCTCACAAAGTGTCATTTTCCGCTTACTTGTGACAAAAAATAATATCTTCTATGAACTCACTATGCCTCTCAGTGAATACTTTGGGATGTCTTCTTTCCAAAATGGGGTCATTTGGGGGGTATTTATACTATCCTGGAATTCTAGCCCCTCATGAAACATGACAGGGGGTCAGAAAAGTCAGAGATGCTTGAAAATGGGAAAATTCACTTTTGGCACCATAGTTTGTAAACGCTATAACTTTTACCCAAACCAATAAATATACACTGAATGTTTTTTTTTTTATCAAAAACATGTTTGTCCACATTTTTCGCGCTGCATGTATACAGAAATTTTACTTTATTTGAAAACTGTCAGCACAGAAAGTTAAAAAAATCATTTTTTTGCCAAAATTCATGTCTTTTTTGATGAATATAATAAAAAGTAAAAATCGCAGGAGCAATCAAATAGCATCAAAAGAAAGCTTTATTAGTGACAAGAAAAGGAGCCAAAATTCATTTAGGTGGTAGGTTGTATGAGCGAGCAATAAACCGTGAAAGCTGCAGTGGTCTGAATGGAAAAAAAGTGGCCGGTCCTTAAGGGGGGTAAAGCCCTAGGTCCTCAAGTGGTTAATGCTGAGCATACACGGCGCGATTATTCCTCATCAATGTAGCCGCTGATGGCTCGATTGATAATTTCCGACAGGTCCGATGACCCCGCTAGATCCCCGCCTGCTCGATCACCGCGGGCGGACAATAGCGGGGAATCGAGCAGAAGATAAGGAGCGCCCGCCGGGACCGGTCCGGCGGCTAATCAAGCCGCCGGGTCGACCAATGTATTCCCAGCATAACAGACAAGTTTGGTAGATAGTCGAACAGATAGTTGGTAGGTGTGTATGAACCCTATGAAGGAAAGTGCACTATCTAGTGATTTCTTAAGATGTCTGAGACAGTTCTGCATGGATTTTTAAAAACCTACCAATATTTTGTCTCAGACACTCTTGAGAAATGTCCCCCAGTGAGACTTAGGAGCCCATGACTCTGTTCCTGTTAGGGATGGCCAATGAGATGCAAATAATTCAGTTGATAATTCAGAGTTGATACAGAAATATGCAACTTGTGTATTCAAATCTATGTATCTTGGAAATGGGCCAATTGAATCCTGCTAGGGTAGAATGCAATGCCTCCATTTTCAAGCTGTAAAATGTGCATAATTCTGCATCTAAGGGCTGGTGCACACCAGAAGAGCTTTTCTGAGCGCATTGTGATTGTAAAAGCTCCTGCTAATGTTGTCCTATGTGTCCTCACTGGAGTGATGTGATGTTGTAAAAATCATCCTTAACATTGCATTAACAAGAGCTTTTAAAATATCCAGCTTTCAAAAGGGTCCTTGTTTAGCCAATTGTCCTTTTTTTTTTTTTTTTTTTTTTGGGGGGGGGGGGGGGGGGGGGGGGAGACTGCTCTTGCTAGCTGCTAGCAACTTGTCATTCACCCATGCTAGGAGCACACTGGACAGAACTTCTACAGTTGTTAAAAAAAAGAAAAAAATAACGAATTTGCCCATAATGAAAGTCTATGCGCTGCCTAAAACAACGCATATCTGCATTTTTACAATGTGTGGTGTTCAAAATGCACAACTTGCTGCATATTTCTCACACATGTAAAACATACATTTCAATGGAGGCGCAGAAGATGCTTTTTTATATTTAATAAGATACTGTATTTTACTCCATTGAAAAAGCAAAACTATTGAAAAAATGCAAATGCACAAAAACACACCCAAAAATAGTGTGCTCCTAGGCTTGGGGACTCTTAGGCCCTGCGTTAGAGGGCCCCCCCACAGACCCCGTGCGCAGCCTGGCCAATCAGTGCCAGGCAACGCTGAGGGGTGGATCAGGACTCCCTCTGACGTCGATGACGTCAGTAACGTCATCCCGATCGTCGCCATGGCGACGGGGGAAGCCAAACAGGAAAATCCTGTTCTGAACGGGATTTCCTGTTTGCTCTGATCGCCGGAGGCAATCCGGGGTGGGGGGATGGGGCTATCATGTAGCTAGCGCTAGGCTAGCTACATGATTTTTTAAAAAAAATTTAAAAAATTTAAAGTGCTGCGCTGCCCCTGGCGGTTTTAATAGATCGCCAGGGAGGTTAATCTGCAACCATGCTCTAGTAGACTGGTAGGTATGCTTGGGATCATTGTCCTGCTGAAAGGTCCGTCGTCTCCCAAGCCTCAGGTTTGTGATGGATTGCATCACATTTTCATCCAATATCTCCTGGTACTGAAGAGAATTCATGGTACCTTGCACACGCTGAAGCTTCCCTGTACCTGCAGAAGCAAAACAGCCCCAAAGCATGATTGACCCCCCGCCATGCTTCGCAGTAGGCAAGGTGTTCTTTTCTTCATAGGCCTTGTTCTTCCTACTCCAAACATAGCGTTGATCCATGGGCCCAAACAATTCTAATTTTATTTCATCAGTCCACAGAACACTTTCCCAAAACGTATGTGGTTGTGTTCTTTTTAAAAAAATTACATTTAAAAAAACATCATTGCCTTAGGGACTGAACTTTTTTTTTAAGATTTGTCAAAAGGGTATAGAACTGTCATTTTTTAATTTGTGGCCTTATAAATAGTGATTGACACAAAACTGAAAAAATGCACCTTTATTTCCAAATAAAATATTGGCGCCATACGTTGTACTAGGGAAAAATTGGAAACGTTGCAATAACCGGGACAAATGGGCAAATAAAATATGTGGGTTTTATCCACAGTAGAACGTTTTATTTTAACACTATATTATTATTCCAATTAAGATGTGTTTAGAATAAACTAATTCTTAGCTTAATGTACTTTGCAAAGAAAGCCTAATTGGTGGTGAAAAAAACAAGATATAGATCATGTCATTGTGATTAAAGGCTTTGTCATCAAAAACAATGTCCTCACATGGGCACCAGCTGGAGTTTAACTGCCATATTTAATAGCAAGCTTCGCATTCAAGAGACAACATAGTGCAGTAAATGTATCAGCAATACATCACCATTCCAACGGATCGTACCACCCACAGAGACCTGTCGGGTCGACAATTGTTTCGCTAAAGTAGCTTCCTCGTGGACCGCTGCTCTCCGCGGCGGGGATAAGGCTCAAACGCCGCAGACAAAGTGGGCGCTTCAAATACGCAATACTGCGCACGCCCACTTCCTCACCTCAGGCCAATGGTAAGCCCAAGTCCTCCAGAGCGGGCGCGCGTCATCGCTGAGCGCAGCCTCACGCTGGTGGCAATCATGGTCACGTCACCACGCTCCGCGGCGCTCTTCAAGCGTCGCAGTCATGGTAACGTTACTAGTTTACTAGTTGCGCTGCGTCCACCCGGAAGCAAGTCAGAGACTGCCCCCGTCGGACGCAGTCATTGTGTACCATGCACTGGGCTCAACACTGCCAAGGGAGTGTGCGTGAGTATCCAGGCCACATTGAGCAGGATGGTCAGGGGGAACCTTGAATGAACGACATTAATGCATCACTTAGAGGGAAAGTTCCCATAACCAAGGTAAGGAAAGTTACGCATATTTATTAGGGTTAATTGTATTTCTAAAGGACTAGAGAGAGAGAGATACACCAGAGAGTGGCACCCCATTGACAGGTGAAGGCAAGGAGAGAGCAAGCTACACAACTAAACACTCAATATTTTTGCAAGAAAACGCTAAATTCATTTCTATCATTGAACCCCAATGGGCCCATTGCTTCAGTCCTCGAGATCCAAGTCGATTCCTTCTGAGAAAGCAGTTTCTCTCTATCTCCCCCTCTTCTCGGGGTTACTACAGAGAACAGTCCCACCATCCTCAGATATGCGGGGTCACTTTGATGCACCTCTTTGAAATGTTCCACAAGTCTTGGAACTCCACCTTTGCCCTTTCTAATAAACCTAATGTGTTCTACCAACCGTTCCCTCATTGGGCGGGTAGTTTTACCTATATAGAAAAATAAACAGGGACATAGGAGGGCGTATACCACAAACTCGGTTCTACAGGTTATAAAATCCTTAATTTGAAAATTTATGTGACCCAATCTCACATTCTTTGTTTTATCAATGTGTTCACAAGTGGGACAATGTCCACATGGAAAACAACCCTGCATCTTTTTTGTGTCTAACCAGGTTTTTGGCTGTGGTTTTACAAACTCACTTCTGGTTACAAAGGACCCCAAAGTAGGGCCCCTCCTGTAGGCTAACATTGGAGGATTGTGGATTCTAGAACCGAATCCACTATCCTGCTGCAATATGTACCAATTTTTTTATGATTTCCTTCACCCTATCAGCCATGGGTGTGAAATCAAATGTCATCACAAACCTATCCTCTGGCTCTGCTATTTTTTCTTTTAAAAGACTATCTCTATCCAATCCTCTAGCCCTGTCTAGAGCTGACTCCAATTCTAGTGTATTGTAACCTCTCTCAACAAATCTGTTGGTCATCTCCACTGCCTGAGACTCGAAATCCCTATCCCTAGAGTTGTTCCTTCTCAATCTGAGATATTGGCTATACGGGATCGCCGCTTTAACATGGGAGGGATGGTAACTCTGGTGATGTAGAACCGAGTTTGTGGCTGTCGCCTTCCTATGTCCCCGAGAGATTAACTCACCCTCGTGTACCTCCAAGGTGAGGTCAAGAAAGTTGACCCTATCTTCACCCCACTCACCTGTAAATAACATATTTCTGTCATTTTTGTCCAAATATTCCATAAAGGAATTAAAACGGTCCCTGGTGGAACCCCAAATGACCAGCACATCGTCAACATACCTGGACCATGCTCTCAGATCACATCTATAGGGATTGCTGTCCCCATAGATGTATTTTTCCTCCCACTTAGCCAAAAAAATGTTGGCAAATGTGGGGGCCACCGCTGTCCCCATTGCCGTCCCCGATATTTGTCTGTACCAGACATCTCCAAATTTAAACGCATTGTGCCCCAGAACAAACTTAAGGCATTCCGCCAAAAATGCACTTTCCGATTGATCCACCAACTTGGTGGCCAATAACATCTCTTGGACCAACCGGACTCCCATTTCTTGTGGTATCCTGTTATACAGGTTAACCACATCAATGGTTGCAAGGCTGTCCCCTTTGCTCCATTTAACTTGTTCGACCATTCTGAGGACATGCGTTGTGTCCTTTAGATACGATGGAACAAAGGACAGCAGCGGTCTAAGGGCATGGTCCAGGTATTTTGAGAGGGGCTCAGTTACAGAGCCCCTCCCGGAGACAATTGGCCGGCCCGGGGGATCCACCAGGGACTTGTGGACCTTAGGAAGGAAGTAAATTACAGGCCTCCTAGGATATTCAGGGAACAAATCGTCCCCCAGTTTCTTATCCAGGAAGCCTGACATCACTCCTCCTCTTAACAAATTCCTTAATTTTTTCTGAAAGGTGGAGGTAGGGTCTGCAGATAGTTTGACATAGGTGGTGGAATCCTCTAACTGTCTCATGGCTTCCCTAATATAGTGTTGAGTTGACAGTACCACTATATTCCCTCCCTTGTCGGCCTTTTTTACTGTAAGGTCTGGACGGGATTTTAACCATTTTATGGCTTTCCATTCACTCGGTGAGAGGTTTCTCTCTACCTGGGGATAGATTAAAGCCCTAGATTCTTTAAGGACTTGTTTCTGGAATATATCTAAAGCAGAGCCTGACAAGGGAGGAAATGGGTTAACTGATCTACATGCTTTAAATTTGGCCCGTTTAAAATTGGCATCAGTGGAGTCATCCACAGGATTATCATTTTCAGCTAGCAGGGATTGTAAATCACTTATAGCAATACTATCTTGAAAGGAAAGACTTGGTAAAAAACCCAACGGTCCTATCATGGATTGAGTTGGTTCCATGGGATTCCCTCCAAACATTCTGTACAGGTTGATCTTCCTGACGTTTTTGTAGAGGTCTATTTCAAACTTTGTAAAATCAAAGGCTGTGGTAGTGGCAAAGTTCAGTCCTTTTTGTAAGACCTTTATACATGGGTCTGACAACTTTACTCCCGATAGATTCAACACCTGTAGTTGGTTTAACTCTGGGGTTTGCTCTAAGCAAATCCCTCCTGAGGCATTCCCTTCCAGGACACTTTCTTTGCACATGACTCCTCGTTTTCTTCTCCTCCCTCTCCTTGTTTTTTTCTTCCCAAAGGGGATACCTTAGGTTTCTTCCCTTTTCTCTCAACCTCGGACTCTGATCCAGGGTCGGAGGTCCAGTAGCCTTTTTTCTTTGGTCTACGTGGCTTTCTCCTTTTATAGGTACCTTTAGGTTTGGGCTCAGAGCGTGCCCAATCAAAAATGTGACCCGTTTTGAAATCTTCCTGGTCTCGAAGATATTTATTGAGTTTTCTCTCCTTGACCTCCCTCTGAATGGGTATCAATCTCCTCTCAATCTTACTCTCTACTTCCTTCACCTTATCCCCTGTAGCTACTGCAGACAACCGATTTTTTAAGTCGTCAATCTCTGTGACGACTTTCTCGTGTTCTTGTTCTGATCTCTCTAATGCCAATTCTGACAATACTTTAGCATGATTCAGATGGGCAATGTTCAATTTTTTCATGAACACGGGGTCGTCGCTGTACTCTGCAGGAGGTTGGTACAATCGGAACCCTCTCGATACGTAACCCTTATCCTTGTATCTTTTCAGGGATGCAACTGTCCAGAACACTCGTACCTCTTTTTCAGAGGCCCTGAACAACTTCTGCTCTATGCGTCTGGTATTCAGGTCTCTGTGGGTGGGGGTGGCTGTACTGTTATCTGAAAAGTACGTGTGATTAAAGGGACTCCGAACACCTCTCATGGGCATGCCTTTAGGCTACTTACACACCAAGACGTTGCGTTTTAGGGGACGTTATGGTCACATAACGTGCCCCTAACGCAACGCATGGTGGTGTTGAAGTTGGACGTCCGATTAAGCTGCGTTATGCAGCTCTCAAAGCAGCCGCTCCAGGTTAGTGATAGGAAGTCCGGATCTTTTTAAGGATTCGGATCATTTGAGTCGGATCATTGAAAAGATCTGGATCTTTGAACCGAATCATTTGAATTATTTTACTAGGGAAGCATGCACTGCACATTCTGTATGTTCCTGTTTCTTCCAGACAGACATCCACTGTGAACCAAATCTTTCATTGTGATGATCCGGATGATTCGACTCACAAATATCCGGATCAAATGAACGATTCGTTCACTACAGCCCTACCAGGAGTCTCTGCAGTGCAGTGAATATTAATTAGCCATGTGGCTGGCCGCGGAGGAGGAGGGGAGACCTCCTCTTCCAACATTACTGAGCATGTGCAAGCAGTCTAACGCTGCTTAGCCCAGTATAACGTACAGCATGCAGCACTTTGTTTAAATGTGCTGCGTTACTATGTAACGCAACGTGGGCACTGTGAACAGCACAATTGATTTTACAGTGCTGTGAGTTAGGCTGCGTTACTGGCTGCTGTAACGTGGGACTTTAACGTCCCACTGTGAAACCAGCCTTAAGGGCCCTTTTCCACTAGCAATCGCTAGCGTTCACTCTGAACGCTAGCGATTGCTGAATCGCAATTACCAGCGATTCCCCGACATTCGCGGCCGCGATTTTGCTATGCTATGCACTGCATAGCAAAATCGCGGCAATTATCGCTCCGCCGCGCGTTCGCGTTCCCCGCAAAAACAAATCGCGGTAGTGGAAATGACCTACCGCGATTCCCATGTTAAAAAGCAAACCGTAGCGATTGTAAAATCGCTAGCGGTTTGCGTTTTTGCGATTCAGCCAGCGCAAACGCGCTGGTGGAAAAGGGCCCTTAAGCAGATTTGAGATGAAAAACTAACGATAACAAGTAACTTGTCTATGTATTTTATCTAAAGTTTAGATAGTTTACACAGTAAATCTAGCTGCATACAGCTTCAATAGTTTATGATGATTTATTCCTGTGATAGAATGAGAGCGGCCATGTTCTGTTTGTCATCATTACACAGGTAATTTGCAACTGCATCTCCACCCCTTAGCCTGTGAAAAATTCACTCCCCCCTCCCCTCTGCCTCTGAAATCTCTGGCTAGTAACCTCCTCCTGCCCAGACTGAGCTCCCATAAGCCCTTGCTACATGGGTCTGAGTGCCTTGGCATTTTGGAGAAGCTGTGGGTGAGGCTTGTTTTGTTTATAGGGAATTAGAGTATTAAAAAAAAAAAAAAAAAAAGGATTTGGCTGGAGGAATGCCCTATAAACAATAGCAAAGGAACACAATTATGCAATGAGTAAAAGTTCATCTCGGATCCACTTTAAGCCAGATGACTTCCAACAAAGTCGTGCTATGACCTCTCTGGAAGAGCCTCTTGCAATGGCCATGCGTGTCACTTCCTCTTCCTGCTTCATTCAGTGATACACTTCTCTAAGGGGTCGTTCACACTACAAGAGCTTTTTAAACGCTAGAGATTTTAAAAGCTCTTGCTAATTCAATGCTATGGGGGATTTTTACAAAATCACATCGCTCTAGTGTGAACACTCTCATAGGATAACATTAGCAAGAGTTTTTAAAATCACAAACGCTCAGAAAAGCTCTTAGTGTGAACAAACCCCTCAGTGGTCAAGTGGTTAAAATCGTATAGCTAAAAAAATGTGCGAAAACCCATGTGTTTTTGCATTAAAATAAGCATACATACACATTCAAATTAATTTACGTGTTTTCCCGCAAAGGAATCGCAACGCATTAGAGGAAACGTAGCCTCACACGTATATAGTTAACTGGTTCGCATTCACAATTTTTAAAGCAGACCCAAACTCTTCCACAGCACACAATGAAAGTTCTTTATTCAACATATAGTTGCTGAAGAAATTAAAGGGACTCCGAGCACCTCTCATGGGTATGCCTTAAGAGACTCCGACCAGTACTGTGAAGTACTTAAAAATGCATACTGTAGCTTATGCTCTCCTCTTTACTTTGATGCGTTCTACACCAAATAGTTTTCGTTCAATTTAAAAATCACGGCTGCCATCTTGTCTGTTATAAATTCCGGGTCACCCATGTCTTCTCTGTTAGAGAAGTGCATCACTGAATGAAGAAAGAGGAAGTGACATGCATGGCCATTGCAAGAGGCTCCTCCAGAGGGGTCATAGCACAACTTTGTTAGAAGTCTGGCTTAAAGGGACTCCGAGCACCTCTCATGGGCAGGCCTTTAAGACAGACGACTTCCAACAAAGTCGTGCTGCTATGACCCCTCTGGAGGAGCCTCTTGCAATGGCCATGTATGTCACTTCCTCTTCCTGCTTCATTCAGTGATGCACTTCTCTAACAGAGAAGGCAGGGGTGACCCGGACGTTATAATGTAGCCGAGATGGTATAGAACGGCGATTCGGGCATCAAATGAAAGAGGAGAGCACAAACTACAGAAAGGTGTATGCATCTTTAAATACTTTGCAGTACTGGTCGGAGTCTTAAAGGCATGCTCATGAGAGGTGCTTGGAGTCCCTTAAACATCTTTTCTGTTTATTTATACAGATTAGTCTAATTGGTTCTTATCAGCAACTGTGAAAAGACTGCAGAGAGAGCTCTCCATATAGTAAACACTGAGGCTTGTATTATTATTTAGTATTTATATAGTGCCATCATCTTCTGCAGCGCTGTGTAGTGTATATCTTGTCACTTAACTGTCCCTCAGAAGGGCTCACAATCTAATCCCTACCATAGTCTAATGTCCATTTATGTCCATCGTATCGTGTAGTGTATATATCAGTCTAGGGCCAATTTAGGGGGAAGCCAATTCACTTATCTGTATGGGAGGAAACCCATGCAGACACAGGGAGAACATACAAACGCCTTGCACATGTTGACCTGGCTGTGATTTCGAACAGCAGTGACCAGTTATCCTTTAACCCTCTGGGCGATACAATTATATCGCCCAGGAGGTGGCGCAGCACTATTTTTTTTTTACATTTTTTATTTTTTAAATCATGTAGCGAGCCCAGGGCAGCGCAGCGGTGTCCCCCCACCCACTCCGATCGCCTTCGGCGATCAGAGTAAGCAGGAAATCCCGTTCAGAACGGGATTTCCTGCTGGGCTTCCCCGGTCGCCATGGCGACGGGGCGGGATGACGTCACCGACGTCGTGACGTCAGAGGGAGTTCCGATCCACCCCTCAGCGCTGCCTGGCTGCGCAAGGGGTCGGGGGGGGGGGGCTGCGGGGATCAGGGGCGAGCGGCGGCGATCGGAAGTTACACGCAGCTAGCAAAGTGCTAGCTGCATGTAACAAAAAAAAAATTATGCAAATCAGCCCACCAGGGCCTGAGAAATCCTCCTGCGCGATATACCCCGAGCTCAGCTCGGGATTATCGCTCAGGAGGTTAAGCCTGGGCAGCATGGTGGAATAGTGAAGTGAGGCATATGGAGGCTGCCATATTTATTTCCTTTTAAACTATACCAGTTGCCTGGATATCCTGTTGATCCTCTGCCTCTAATACTTTTAGCCATAGTCCCTGAACAAGCATATGCAGATCAGGTATTTGTGACATTATTGTCAGATCTAACCAGATTAGCTGAATGCTTGTTTCTTGTGCTGCTATTCAGACATAACTGCATCCAAAGAGATCAGCAGGGCTGCCAGGCCAACTGGTATTGTTTAAAAAGAAATAAATATGGCAGCCTCCATAGTCTTCTCACTTTAGTTGTCCTTTAACTTTTTTCAGTGCCTTCTACAAAAGTGAAAGCAAGTAAACCTTCAAGTTCAGCCTTGAAGATTTTTTTTTTCCATAAAGATCATGCTGTGGCTAATATTTTATTTTTATGTTAACCACTTGAGGACCGTGGGCTTTACTCCCCTTAAAGGGGAACTGAAGAGAGAGGTATATGGAGGCTGTCATGTTTATTTCCTTTTAATCAATACCAGTTGCCTGGCAGCCCTGGTGGTCTATTTCTCTGCAGTAGTATCTGATTAAAACCAGAAACAAGCATGCAGCTAGTCTTGTCAGATCAGACTTATAAGTCTGAACCACTGAAACACCTGATCTGCTGCATGCTTGTTCAGGGGCTATGGCTAATAGTATTAGAGGCAGAGGATCAGCAGGGCTGCCAGGCAACTGGTATTGTCTAAAAGGAAATAAACATGACAGCCTCCATATACCTCTCTCTTCAGTTCCCCTTTAAGGACCGGCCACTTTTTTTCCATTCAGACCACTGCAGCTTTCACGGTTTATTGCTCGGTCATACAACCTACCACCTAAATGAATTTTGGCTCCTTTTCTTGTCACTAATAAAGCTTTTTTTTGGTGCTATTTGATTGCTCCTGTGATTTTTACTTTTTATTATATTCATCAAAAAAGACATGAATTTTGGCAAAAAAATGATTTTTTTAACTTTCATTTTTCAATTAAAGTAAAATTTCTGTATACATGCAGCGCGAAAAATGTGGACAAACATGTTTTTGATTAAAAAAAAACATTCAGTGTATATTTATTGGTTTGGGTAAAAGTTATAGCATTTACAAACTATGGTGCAAAAAGTGAATTTTCCCATTTTCAAGCATCTATGACTTTTCTGACCACCTGACATGTTTCATGAGGGGCTAGAATTCCAGGATAGTATAAATACCCCCCAAATGACCCCATTTTGGAAAGAAGACATCCCAAAGTAATCACTGAGAGGCATAGTGAGTTCATAGAAGATATTAATTTTTGTCACAAGTAAGCGGAAAATGACACTTTGTGACAAAAAAAAAAAAGTTTCCATTTCTTCTAACTTGCGACAGAAAAAAATGAAATCTGCCACGGACTAACCATGCCCCTCTCTGAATACCTTGAAGTGTCTACTTTCCAAAATGGGGTCATTTGTGGGGTGTGTTTACTGTTCTCGCATTTTGGGGGGTGCTAATTTGTAAGCACCCCTGTAAAACCTAAAGGTGCTCATTGGACTTTGGGCCCCTTAGCGCAGTTAGGCTGCAAAAAAGTGCCACACATGTGGTATTGCCGTACTCAGGAGAAGTAGTATAATGTGTTTTGGGGTGTATTTTTACACATACCGATGCTGGGTGGGAGAAATATCTCTGTAAATGACAATTTTTTTATTTTTTTTTACACACAATTGTCCATTTACAGAGATATTTCTCCCACTCAGCATGGGTATGTGTAAAAATACACCCCAAAACACATTATACTACTTCTCCTGAGTACGGCGATGGCACTTTTTTGCACCCTAACTGCGCTAAGGGGCCCAAAGTCCAATGAGTACCTTTAGGATTTCACAGGTCATTTTGAGAAATTTTGTTTCAAGACTACTCCTCACGGTTTAGGGCCCCTAAAATGCCAGGACAGTATAGGAACCCCACAAATGACCCCATTTTAGAAAGAAGACACCCCAAGGTATTCCGTTAGTAGTACGGTGAGTTCATAGAAGATTTTATTTTTTGTCACAAGTTAGCGGAAAATGACACTTTGTGAAAAAAAACAATAAAAATCAATTTCCGCTAAGTGTCATTTTCCGCTAACTTGTGACAAAAAATAAAATCTTCTATGAACTCACCGTACTACTAACAGAATACCTTGGGGTGTCTTCTTTCTAAAATGGAGTCATTTGTGGGGTTCCTATACTGTCCTGGCATTTTAGGGGCCCTAAACCGTGAGGAATAGTCTTGAAACAAAATTTCTCAAAATGACCTGTGAAATCCTAAAGGTACTCATTGGACTTTGGGCCCCTTAGCGCAGTTAGGGTGCAAAAAAGTGCCACACATGTGGTATCGCCGTACTCGAGAGAAGTAGTACAATGTGTTTTGGGATGTATTTTTACACATACCCATGCTGGGTGGGAGAAATAACTCTGTAAATGGACAATTGTGTGTAAAAAAAATCAAAAGATTGTCATTTACAGAGGTATTTCTCCCACCCAGCATGGGTATGTGTAAAAATACACCCCAAAACACATTATACTACTTCTCCCGATTAGGCCAAACCCCATGATTGGCACTTTTTTGCAGCCTAACTGCGCTAAGGGGCCCAAAGTCCAATGAGTACCTTTAGGATTTCACAGGTCATTTTTGTTTCAAGACTACTCCTCACAGTTTAGGGCCCCTAAAATGCCAGGGCAGTATAGGAACCCCACTAATGACCCCATTTTAGAAAGAAGACACCCCAAGGTATTCCGTTAGGAGTATGGTGAGTTCATAGACGTTTTTATTTTTTTGTCACAAGTTAGCTGTAAATTGATTTTAATTGTTTTTTTTTCACGAAGTGTCATTTTCCGCTAACTTGTGACAAAAAATAAAATCTTCTATGAACTCACCATACTCCTAACGGAATATGTTTGGGTGTCTTCTTTCTAGAATGGGGTCATTTGTGGGGTTCCTATACTGCCCTGGCATTTTAGGGGCCCTAAACCGTGAGGAGTAGTCTTGAAACCAAATGTCGCAAAATGACCTGTGAAATCCTAAAGGTACTCATTGGACTTTGGGCCCCTTAGCGTACTTAGGGTGTAAAAAGTGCCACATATGTGGTACCGCCATACTCAGGAGAAGTAGTATAATGTGTTTTGGGGTGTATTTTTACACATACCCATGCTGGGTGGGAGAAATATCTCTGTAAATGACAATTGTTTGATTTTTTTTTTACACACAATTGTCCATTTACAGAGAGATTTCTCCCACCCAGCATGGGTATGTGTAAAAATACACCCCAAAACACATTATACTACTTCTCCTGAGTACGGCGATACCACATGTGTGACACTTTTTTGCAGCCTAGGTGCGCTAAGGGGCCCAACGTCCTAATCACCGGTCATTTTGAGGCATTTGTTTTCTAGACTACTCCTCACGGTTTAGGGCCCCTAAAATGCCAGGGCAGTATAGGAACCCCACAAGTGACCCCATTTTAGAAAGAAGACACCCCAAGGTATTCCGTTAGGTGTATGGCGAGTTCATAGAAGATTTTATTTTTTGTCACAAGTTAGTGAAAAATGACACTTTGTGAAAAAAAAACAAAAATCAATTTCCGCTAACTTTTGACAAAAAATAAAATCTTCTATGAACTCGTCATACACCTAACAGAATACATTGGGATGTCTTTTTTCTAAAATGGGGTCAGTTTGTGGGGTTCCTATACCGCCCTGGCTTTTTACGGGCCCAAAACCGTGAGTAGTCTGGAAACCAAATGTCTCAAAATGACTGTATAAGCATCTGAAAATTTTGATGACAGGTGGTCTATGAGGGGGCGAATTTTGTGGAACCGGTCATAAGCAGGGTGGCCTTTTAGATGACAGGTTGTATTGGGCCTGATCTGAGGGATAGGGGTGCTAGGGGGTGACAGGAGGTGATTGATGGGTGTCTCAGGGGGTGGTTAGAGGGGAAAATAGATGCAATCAATGCACTGGGGAGGTGATCGGAAGGGGGTCTGAGGGGGATCTGAGGGTTTGGCCGAGTGATCAGGAGCCCACACGGGGCAAATTAGGG
The DNA here is from genome assembly GCF_040937935.1 of Hyperolius riggenbachi. Taxonomy (NCBI): domain Eukaryota; kingdom Metazoa; phylum Chordata; class Amphibia; order Anura; family Hyperoliidae; genus Hyperolius; species Hyperolius riggenbachi. The sequence goes on from NC_090650.1 coordinate 254,168,121, forward strand.
CCTGATCTGATGGGTAGGTGTGCTAGGGGGTGACAGGAGGTGATTGATGGGTGCAGAGGCGGGACAAGGTCCTCCAGCACCCAAGGCTGAGACACCAAAGTGCACCCCTCCATCCCTCCCACCTCAGCCGTCACACACTCATTGCTATTACACTAAGAGGTGCCACAGGGCCCACAACCTCCCCAACACCTTAATATCTAGTTATCTGGCTTGCAGTCACTGCTATGTATCCCCTTTTCTTATTTCTCTCTGCTTTAAACACAATTAGGAATGACAGCTGAATGAATTGTGCGCCCCCTCCTACACTGCGCCCAGAGGCTGGAGCCTCTCCAGCCTATGCCTCGGCCCGGCCCTGGATGGGTGTCTCAAGGTGTGATTAGAGGGGGGAATAGATGCAAGCAATGCACTGGCGAGGTGATCAGGGCTGGGGTCTGAGGGCGTTCTGAGGGTATGGGCGGGTGATTGAGTGCCCTAGGGGCAGATAGGGGTCTAATCTGATGGGTAGCAGTGACAGGGGGTGATTGATGGGTAATTAGTGGGTGTTTGGAGGAGAGAACAGATGTAAACACTGCACTCGGGAGGTGATCTGATGTCGGATCTGCGGGCGATCTATTGGTGTGGGTGGGTGATCAGATTGCCCGCAAGGGGCAGGTTAGGGGCTGATTGATGGGTGGCAGTGACAGGCGGTGATTGATGGGTGGCAGTGACAGGGGGTGATTGATGGGTGATCAGTGGGTTATTACAGGGAAGGACAGATGTAAATAATGCCCTGGCGAATTGATAGGGGGGGTCTGAGGGCAATCTGAGCGTGTAGGCGGGTGATTGGGTGCCCGCAAGGGTCAGATTAGGGTCTGATCTGATGGGTAACAGTAACAGTGACAGGTGGTGATAGGGGGTGATTGATGGGTAATTAGTGGGTGTTTAGAGCAGACAATAGATGTAAACACTGCGCTTGGGTGGTAATCTGATGTCGGATATGCGGGCGATCTATTGGTGTGGGTGGGTAATCAGATTGCCCGCAAGGGGCAGGTTAGGGGCTGATTGATGGGTGGCAGTGACAGGGGGTGATTGATGGGTGGCAGTGACAGGCGGTGATTGATGGGTGATTGACAGGTGATCAGTGGGTTATTACAGGGAAGCACAGATGTAAATATTGCACTGGCGAATTGATAAGGGGGGGTCTGAGGGCAATCTGAGCGTGTAGGTGGGTGATTGGGTGCCCGCAAGGGGCAGATGGGTAATTAGTGGGTGTTTAGAGTAGACAATAGATGTAAACACTGCGCTTGGGTAGTGATCTGATGTCGGATCTGCGGGCGATCTATCGGTGTGGGTGGGTGATCAAATTGCCCGCAAGGGGCAGGTTAGGGGCTGATTGATGGGTGGCAGTGACAGGGGGTGATTGATGGGTGGAAGTGACAGGGGGTGATTGATGGGTGATTGACAGGTGATCAGTGGGTTATTACAGGGAGGGACAGATGTAAATAATGCCCTGGCGAATTGATAAGGAGGGGTCTGAGGGCAATCTGAGCGTGTAGGCGGGTGATTGGGTGCCCGCAAGGGGCAGATTAGGGTCTGATCTGATGGGTAACAGTGACAGGTGGTGATAGGGGGTGATTGATGGGTAATTAGTGGGTGTTTAGAGGAGAGAATAGATGTAAACACTGCGCTTGGGTGGTGATCTGATGTCGGATCTGCGGGCGATCTATTGGTGTGGGTGGGTGATCAGATTGCCCGCAAGGGGCAGGTTAGGGGCTGATTGATGGGTGGCAGTGACAGAGGGTGATTGATGGGTGATTGACAGGTGATTGAAAGGTGATCAGGGGGGATAGATGCATACAGTACACCGGGGGGGGGGGGGGGGTGTCTGGGGAGAATCTGAGGGGTGGGGGGGGTGATCAGGAGGGGGCAGGGGGGGGGGGTTAAAAAAAATAGCATTGACAGATAGTGACAGGGAGTGATTGATGGGTGATTAGGGGGGTGATTGGGTGCAAACAGGGGTCTGGGGGGTGGGCAGGGGGGGGGTCTGAGGGGTGCTGTGGGCGATCTGGGACACGGGGGGGAGAAATCAGTGTGCTTGGGTGCGACATAGAGTGGCTGCAGCCTGCCCTGGTGGTCCCTCGGACACTGGGACCACCAGGGCAGTAGGCAGCCTGTATAATACACTTTGTAAACATTACAAAGTGTATTATACACTTTGTATGCGGCTATCTTCGGGTTAACATCCCGCCGGCGCTTCCGTATGGCCGGCGGGATGTTGCGGCGGGTAAGCGGAGACAGGCGCCGGCGGAGGATCGCGTCACGGATGACGCGATCACTCCGCCCATGCCCCTACAAGGACCGCCGCCATTTGTCAATACGGCGGTCCTTGCGGGGTCCACTTCCCGGCCGCCAATTGTCAATACGGCGGTCGGGAAGTGGTTAATATTGTATCATTAGTAGGCACCTCAAGACTCAGACAACAATAAATACACATTTTATCAGCATGGTTGGGGATCTCCAGTGGTTGTTAGGTTTACTTCTGCCATCTGTACACCTGTTTCCTGTGGTGTAGCCCCCCAGTCAATTGCATGTTACATTATATTAAAGCAGGGATTTCAAACCAGTCCTTCGGGGGCCGAGGTCCTCGCACATTTTTGACAAAGCTCAAATTAACTGATGGGTCTAATTAAGGAAAGGTGTGGTCCATCAGGTAGAACACATTCCTCTCTTTGTCAGTCCATCCTAAACACTGGCATGGATCTGGCCCTCCAGGCCTGGAGTTCAACACCTGTGTATTAAAGCAAACATTGGGCTGGTGCACACCAAAAGCGGTTCTGAGTGTTTTTAACACGCTTGCAGGGGAAAAAACTCTTGGCTAATGAAAGTGAATGGGAAGGTGCACACCGGAGCGGTTTGTTTTTTCCCTAAACACAAACTCGGGTCCTGCAGCATTTTTGCGGTTTTTTGAGGCGATTCTGCCTCAATGTTAAGTATAGGAAGGTAGAAAACTGCTCTGAAAAATGCTAGATCAGAGCGGTTTTCCAAGCGTTTTTGTTACAGTAGCTGTTCAGTTACAGCTGTACTGTGACAAAAAGATAAAAAACCGCTGGGCATTTTTAGAAAATCGCTCTAAACATGCCTAGAATCGCTCAGAAAAAAACGCTTCAAAAACCACTAGCGTTTGCAGATCCGCTAGCGGTTTTTGGTGTGCACTAGCCCTTTCAGGGATATGTTAAGCATTTTAGGGCCAGACCAAGTTGAATTCAAAATCATAGCTTTCAGTGACATTTGCAGATAAATGTCCATGGGGGGAGGAGAGAGAGAGAGACATTTAGTTTTTACACTGCCCTTTGGACGTTGACATTATTTTGTGGGACATATCAGTGGTAATATTAACAGTTCAGGCGATTGAGAATTAGGATGCTACCATTATAAGCTTTTTAATTTTCTAACAGTTCACCTTCATCCTCCCATGCTGTGTACTAATATCTACTGTAATTCTTTTCACAACTATATTTACTGAAAACTAAGCATAAACAAACTATTAAACTATCGAACGAAAACGGCGCATGCGGCAAATTAAAAAAAAACGTACTGAGCATGTGCAAACATCCGAACGCAGCCAAATAGGAGTATAACACACAGCATGCTGCACTTTCATTGAACGTGCAGCGTTATACTCCAACGCAACATGGGCACTGTGAACAGCCCATTGATTTTTCATTGCTGTGAGTTGGGCTGCGTTACAGGCTGCTCTAACGTGCGCCTGTAACGTCCCACTGTGAAAGCAGCCTAAAAGTAGTTCAGCCAAAACAAAATGACCCAATATTTATTCAGCAACATGTGCACTTTTTCAAAGTTTCAAATATGTATCACAAGATTTTGTATCTTCAAAACACCTGTTATTGCACAGTTCCATCACAATATTTTTTATAAGCATTTAATTGAATATGATTTTAAATTTTAACCACTTAAGGACCGCAGTCTTTTCACCCCTTAAGGACCAGAGCCTTTTTTCCATTCAGACCACTGCAGCTTTAATGGTTTATTGCTCAGTCATACAAGCTACCATCTAAATGAATTTTACCTCCTTTTCTTGTCACTAATACAGCTTTCTTTTGGTGCTATTTGATTGCTGCAGCGATTTTTACTTTTTATTATATTCATCAAAAAAGACATGAATTTTGGCAAAAAAAAGATTTTTTAAACTTTCTGTGCTGACATTTTTCAAATAAAGTAAAATTTCTGTATACATGCAGCGCGAAAAATGTGGACAAACATGTTTTTGATTAAAAAAAACCCATTCAGTGTATATTTATTGGTTTGGGTAAAAGTTATAGCGTTTACAAACTATGGTGCAAAAATTGAATTTTCCCATTTTGAAGCATCTCTCTCATTTCTGAGCACCTGTCAGGTTTCATGAGGTGCTAGAATTCCAGGATAGTATAAATACCCCCCAAATGACCCCATTTTGGAAAGAAGACACCCCAAAGTATTCACTAAGAGGCATGGTGAGTTCATAGAAGATTTTATCTTTTGTCACAAGTTAGCGGAAAATGACACTTTGTGACAAAAAAAATAAATTAAAAAAAGTTTCCATTTCTGCTAACTGGTGACAAAAAAAAATGAAATCTGCCACGGACTCACCATGCCCCTCTCTGAATACCTTGAAGTGTCTAGTTTCCAAAATGGGGTCATTTGTGGGGTGTGTTTACTGTCCTGGCATTTTGGGGGGTGCTAAATTGTAAGCACCCCTGTAAAGCCTAAGGGTGCTCATAGGACTTTGGGCCCCTTAGCGCACCTAGGCTGCAAAAGAAATGTCACACATGTGGTATCGCCTTACTCAGGAGAAATAGTATAATGTGTTTTGGGGTGTATTTTTACACATACCCATGATGGGTGGGAGAAATATCTCTGTAAATGAGATTTCTTTTGATTTTTTTACACACAATTGTCCATTTACAGAGATATTTCTCCCACCCAGCATGGGTATGTGTAAAAATACACCCCAAAACACATTATACTACTTCTCCTGAGTACGGCGATACCACATGTGTGACACTTCTTTGCACCCTAACTGCGCTAAGGGGCCCAAAATCCTATGAGTACCTTTAGGATTTTCACAGGCCATTTTAAGGCATTTATTTTCTAGACTACTCCTCACGGTTTAGGGCCCCTAAAATGCCAGGACAGTATAGGAACCCTACAAATGACCCCATTTTAGAAAGAAGACACCCCAAGGTATTCCGTTAGTAGTATGGGGAGTTCATAGAAGATTTCATTTTTTTTCACAAGTTAGCGGAAATTGATTTTTATTGTTTTTTTCACAAAGTGTCATTTTCCACTAACTTGTGACAAAAAATAAAATCTTCTATGAATTCCCCATACACCTAATTGAATACCTTGGGGTGTCTTCTTTCTAAAATGGGGTCACTTGTGGGGTTCCTATACTGTCCTGGCATTTTAGGGGCCCTAAACCGTGAGGAATAGTCTTGAAACAAAATTTCTCAAAATGACCTGTGAAATCCTAAAGGTACTCATAGGACGTTGGGCCTCTTAGCGCACCTAGGTTGCAAAAAAGTGTCACACATGTGGTATCACCGTACTCAGGAGAAGTAGTATAATGTGTTTTGGGGTGTATTTTTACACATACACATGCTGGGTGGGAGAAATATCTCTGTAAATTAAAATGTTTTGATTTTTTTTACACACAATTGTCCCTTTACAGAGATATTTCTCCCACCCAGCATGGGTATGTGTAAAAATACACCCCAAAACACATTATACTACTTCGCCTGAGTACGGCGATATCACATGTGTGACACTTTTTTGCAGCCTAGGTGCGCTAAGGGGCCCAACGTCCTATTCACAGGTCATTTTGAGGCATTTAGTTTCTAGACTACTCCTTACGGTTTAGGGCCCCTAAAATGCCAGGGCAGTATAGAAACCCCACAAGTGACCCCATTTTAGAAAGAAGACACCCCAAGGTATTCCGTTAGGTGTATGGTGAGTTCATAGAAGATTTTATTTTTTGTCACAAGTTAGTGGAAAATGACACTTTGTGAAAAAAAAACAATACAAATCAATTTCCGCTAACTTTTGACAAAAAATAAAATCTTCTATGAACTCGTCATACACCTAACGGAATACCTTGGGGTGTCTTCTTTCTAAAATGGGGTCACTTGTGGGGTTCCTATACTGCCCTGGCATTTTAGGGGCCCAAAACCACGAGGAGTAGTCTGGAAACCTAATGCCTCAAAATGACTGTTCAGGGGTATAAGCATCTGCAAATTTTGATGACAGGTGGTCTATGAGGGGCCGAATTTTGTGGAACCGGTCATAAGCAGGGTGGCTTCTTAGATGACAGGTTGTATTGGCACTGAAGTGCAGGAATGTTCTCAAATCGTGACCTGGACATGGCAATTAAGTCGTACCAGCAGTGATCAGAAAAAAAATTTCTGTCACTGTGGTGGGGCGGGTGAGGGTTTGGCCGGGTGATCAGAAGCCCGCAGGGGGCATATTAGGGCCTGATCTGATGGGTAGCAGTGACAGGGGGTGACGGGGTGGTTGATAGGTGATCAGTAGGTGATTACAGAGGAGAATATATGCAAGCAATGCACTGGCGAGTTGATCAGAGGGGGTCTGGGGGGCTAATTGAGGGTGTGGGCGGGTGATTGGGTGCCCGCAAAGGGGCAGATTAGTGTCTGATCTGATGGGTAGCAGTGACAGTTGGTGACGGGGTGCTTGATGGGAGATCAGTGGATGATTAGAGGGGAGAACAGATGTAAACAATGCACTTTCGGAGGTGATCTGAGGGTGGGTCTGCACGCAATCTGAGGGTGTAGGTGGGTGATCAGGTGCCCACAAAAGGCAGGTTAGGGTCTGATCTGATGGGTGGCAGTGACAGGGGGTGATTGATGGGTGATTGACAGGTGATCAGTGGGTGATTATAGGGAAGAATAGATGTATACAGTACACAGGGGGGAGGGTCTAGGGAGGATCTGAGGGTGTGGGGGGGGGGGTGTTCAGGAGCCCCCAGGGGGCAGTTTAGGACCTAATCTAAAAAATAGTGTTGAGATAGTGACAGGGAGTGATTAATGGGTGATTAGGGGGGTGATTGGGTGCAAACAGGTGTCTGAGGGGTGGGCAGGGGGGGTCTGATGGGTGCAGTGGGCGATCAGGGGGCAGGATCAGTGTGCTTGGGTACTTACTAGGAGGGCTGCAACCTGCCCTGGTGGTCCCTCAATCACTGGGACCACCAGGGCAGGAGGCAGCCTGTATAATACGCTTTGTATACATTACAAAGCGTATTATCCGCTTTACATGCGGCAGATCGGGGGTTAAGATCCCGCTTGGCTGGAGGGTTGACGTCGCGGGTGGACACATCCAGCGTGCAATCCCCGGCCAGCTAGTCCGCAACGAGCCGCCGCCGATCGGCGTATTGCGGTCGTTGCGGGCTCCACTTTGCCGCCGCCCCTAGGTAGGGGCGGTCGGCAAGTGGTTAAAATCACAATCCAGTAAAATATATATAGATCTATATATATATATATATATATATAGATCTATATATATATATATATATATATATAGATCTATATATAGATCTATATATATATATATATATATATATATATATATATATATATATATATATAGATCTATATATCTATATATATATATATATATATATATATATATATATATATATATATATATAGATCTATATATATATATATAGATCTATATATATATAGATCTATATATATATAGATCTATATATAGATATAGATCTATATATAGATATATATATATCTATATATAGTTGGTTGGGAGGGGATCAAGGGATACATGGGAGGGAGATCTGGATTTTTTTACACTAAAATCGCACAGCCTGTCACGGCTGCAGGCTGTGCGTCTCTCCCTGTCACACAAGATCCACAGTGACAGGGAGAGGGAGGCGGAGAGGGAGGCGGAACGGCAACTATGTTGCCTTTCAGAGGGTGATCGCTGTGATTGGCTCACAGCGATCACACGGCAGGGAGCCAATCAGTGACGGCTCCTGCCGATACCCGGAAGCCTTAGCTGTCATAAGACAGCTAAGTGCAGCCGGTTCGGTGCGCGCGATCGCGGCGGGGAGCGGCGGCGCCGGTGATAGAGATCTACGCCCTGCCAGCCAGGAGCCCATCAAAACAGGGCGTAGATCTCTATCACCTTGGTCCTTAAGTGGTTAAATAAAAATATTTGATTAAAAAATTGTAAATTCAAAATGAAAAGGCCTGCCACACCAATTTTACAGATCTTGATGCCCTTCGCAACCTACAGCTGCCTACTTCACTTCCAGTCAGTGAGACCCAATCCCCTTTGGTCAGTTTGGTGGGAGAACAAATGGCTGTGTACAGGCGGCACTGCCAAGATGTGCGCACAGGTCAACATGGCCCGGTTTGATGGAAGTGTTTAGAACTGCCTATCTAAAGCTGTGTATACAAGTAAAATGGTTTTCAGCTGAGGCGGTCATTGGGGACCGCCTTTGATGAGCATCCAGTTTGTGTAAAGTGGCCACCAACCCCCTGCAATGCTTCGTCAGATAATCTGCCACAGAGGATCAACCTAGCTGAGGATATTGTTTGTTCTTTCTCCATAGTTTGCTGCTATATCATCCCTCCTCCCCCTCCATAGCAACAGAACGTGTTTCTGGCTTGTACAGGACTCTGACCGAACTGTTGCCTGAGGGATCGTAACACAATCCCCGTAGGCCGACATTCACTGTATACATTGTTTGCCCAGTCAGACTTCTGCATGCATTTTCTATGGCAGGTATTCCATTTTAGTTTATTTTTTTTGCAATAGCAAGCACAATGTTTTTACAAAACATTTTAAGCAAACTTAATTTAAAATCATGTTTTTTAAGGACTTTAAGCTAAGATAGGTGCTTAACAGCTGTAATACAAATGCGTGCACAAAAATATACTTGCTACCCAAACTGTAGTCCATATTCCATTTTACTTCCTGCCATTAGGCTTGAGCCTAATGAACATTTTTATTTTTTTTTCAGAAAAGCTGGGAGAAACTCCAGAGCAGACTTTGCAATTAAGGGGTTAATTTCCTTTCAGTTTATGCGGTTTTATTTTTCTGTGTAGGGATGGTCAGTAAGATGTAAATAATTGTGAGCTGATGCAGGATTGTACAAATTTATGCAGCTTAAAAATGGGCCAATCAAATCCCCCCAAAATTTGATCAGGCCATTTTCAAACTGCATATATTTGCATACAGTTTTGCATAATTGGAATTATTTGCATCTCATTGACCATCCCTATTCAGGAGCATTTGTGCTTGTGCAGGAAGTTATTTTATTGATTCCTTAAGGGGGCACTATTGCTAAATTCTGCATTTTACTGGATTTAATGTAAAATATGAGCAATGTTAGTAATATTTGACATATGTATAGTGGCTGATTATAACCTATTTTTACATTTACATTACTAATCTCCACAGAGGGAGTCACGTCAGAAGATACATTTACCTGATGCAACACAACGCAACGTGGGCACTGTGAACAGCGCATTGATTTTTAATTGCTGTGCAGTGGGCTGCGTTACAGGCTGCACTAACGTGCGCCTGTAACGTCTCACTGTGAAAGCAGCCTTAAAGAGACACTGGAACAAGAAAAACGGCCCCTGGGGGGTACTCACCTCGGGAGGGGGAAGCCTCCGGATCCTAATGAGGCTTCCCCCGTTGTCCTCTGTCCCAAGGGGGTCTCGCTGCAGCCCTTCAAAGTCGGCCCAACAAATCCGTCAGTTCAATATTTACCTTTCCAGGCTCCAGCGGGGGCACTGTTTTGGATTTTGGCTCCGAAGTAGACGGAAATACCCGATCTCAGTCGGGTCCGTTCTACTGCGCAGGCACCGGAGACTTGTGCCTGCGCAGTAGAACGGACCCGACTGAGATCGGGTATTTCCGCCTACTTCGGAGCGCAGCGCCACTACTGCTCCTGCGGTGGAGCCGGGAAGGTAAATATCTACGTCGCCGACATTCGGAGGGGCACAGCGGGACCCCCCATGGGACGCAGGAGGACGGGGGAAGCCTTGATAGGATCCAGAGGCTTCCCCCTCCCGAAGTGAGTAGCCCCCAAGGGCCGTTTTTCTCAGTACAGTTTTTCTTTAAGTGCCGGACTCTTCCATATTGCTGAACAAGTAAATGATATATAATACAAATGACACAAATCAATTTTGCACACCATTGTTTAAACACTGTAACACAAGGGCATTACTGTGTTATTGCTGTAATGTCTCCCCAATCTATTGTACAGTGTTGCGTAATATGTTAGCACTTTATAAAGTTTAATAATCCATAAAAGCAATATACACTTTTGAATAGTACGTCTTGTACAATATACAAATAGATGAAGGCAGAAATGTTCATATCCTATTGGATCTTGGACTCACTATGTGTGCACACAGTCTGACTGTGTGTGGAAGCTGGAGCTGGAGAGTGGCCATGCAGTCCTACCTACCTCCATGCATAGGGACAGATTCCTGGACAGGGAGGAGTCTGCACACCCAACTACACTACTGTGTGATGGTGAGATTAGCAGGACAGTGCTAAACTGCTCATCACTAACCTGGCTATGTGTAGGGTGTTTCATTATGCAGGTTTAAAAGGAAAAGCCGGCCGAATCGCTAGCGGTAGCGATTTGGCCGGCATTACCATTGCACCCTATGGCAGTTTCCCGCACTATTCGCCTGCGGGGAAACTGCAGATTCGCGGCGGTTTCCACTTAAGTGGAAACGCGCCCTTATTAGAGTTGTGATAAAGTATTTCCCATCTGAGACTAGATATCCGTAAAATCCCTGGAGGCTCAAACCTTTTTCCGTACTCCCCAAACCTAAAATGTTTTCCTGCAGTGAAGCTTAAATATTTACAGAGCTGGTAAGCCATGGACTCAGCACAGTATCAGGGGTATTGGGCACCTCAGTTTTGCACCCACGTCAGACTTTTTTTTTTTTTATATATAGAATCTATGTAGATATGATCATTGAGATGCAGATTGACATTTTATATGCAGCTTGGACCTGACTCCGCCCAACAGCAACTGCATACAACTGGGTCTGAAAAAACGAGTTCTATTTTAGCTTTATTAAAGGACATCTATCTGATTTGACATCTTAAGTTGATTGATTGTGATACATTGTTTGGGATTGTCATATTTTTTCCGCCCAAAATAAAGCAAATACAAAAATACATCTATAATTAAACATATCACTTCTAAGGGTACATTCACTCTGACATGTTGCGTAACCTGGTGGGATTTCAATTGTACGGACAGTTCACGACTCATCAGTTACGCTTTGATGCAATAAATTCCACTATCACAATACAAAGCAATGCAGTGTGTTGCTAGAATCACACACAATGTGCACAGTGTTGGTCAATGAAGGTGTACATTGGTCAGTTCTTGCTCTGTGGATGTTGCATTGCACACCACTGAAAATGTTATTTGGTGCATTCTATGTACCTTATAATACTACACAGTGCAGCACCCCAGTGTAAACCTAGCCTCAAACCTAAATGAAGCAGTCCAGATAAATCTCCCATGCACCGTGCTACTGAATTTCTACCTCAAATGCCCTTTATCCGTATAGTTCTGGTAGTATGTAGATGTAATATAAGCACAGATGTCTTAATAATCAATCAGCAGCCAGAGGTTTTCCAATCCACCATGGAACAGTATGTCAAAGATAAACAATATTCCTCAGTGCTCTCTGTTGCACTCCTGCACACCGTGAAGCCTACAGGTGCCCCCCTGCTCAATGTTAGAGGCCGTGACCCTCACCAAAATCATACAGTATATGTAAGAGTCAGGGCTTATTGATACACGGGGAGGGGAGTTACACTTTATTACAACAAATTAAAGTAATTAAAAGAAAACATAACTCACATCGCGTGGGTCCATGCACACTGGACCCTTTTGCATTAAAAGGCATCAATACACTATTGTTCAATAATCAGTAAAGTGCTAAGTAAGTCACCAGACTGTAGTTCAGAAAATGCCCATTCTCCTTTCTAACCAGGTTTCCACCTTCCGCTATAAATCAGGGAATTCCCTGATGACCGCGGTAGGCCAAAACCTGGTCAGAAAGGACGGGCATTCTCTGAACTACAGTCTGGTGACTTACTTAGCACTTACTTAGCACTTGGCACTTTACTGGTTATTGAGCAATAGTGTATTGATGTGTTTTAATGCCAAATGGACTCAGGATGTGATTTGTGGTTTCTTTTAATGACTTTTATACATGAGGGATAGGGTACAAAATGGTACACTGTTAGCAGTGGGGTACCAAAAGGGTCAGTACTTGAGGACTTTGATACATGGGAGAGGGGGTACAAAATGGTACTGTTAGCAGTGGGGTACCACAGGGGTCAGTACTTGGTTTAATTATTTTCAATGTATTTATTAATGATTTAGAAGATGGAATACAGAGTAATGTAGCTATCTTAACAGATGATACAAAATGATGCTGAATTATCAACCCTTAGATGGAAAGTGACATGTTACAACACGATCTTGATAACATGGCACTATGGGGCAGGCACATGGCCGATGAAATTTAATGTTGATCTTTGTAAAATCATGCACCTTGGAGGTACCAATGGTAAAGTACCATATAAAAGAAATGGCATACAGCTGGAAACACTAATATATTAGAGCAAAAGCAGTGTCATTAATTGCTTGGGACTTATTACTCCTTCTGATATGGAGATGAGGCCAACCTGAATCATGAACATATATAAAGCAATTGAAATGGTTGCACAGCCTCATAAAGTTTACCAAGTCACGTTTATTATAACAATATGTTAAAAGGACACCAATCCTCAGACATCATAGCCATAGGTCACTATATTCCCCAAAAAACAATCCCCATAAAAACAAATGCTGCGGATAACAAATATGACGCTAGCTGCGTTCCAATATTGATAGTATACTATATTGAGCATAAGAGCAAAATATGTCTGGCCAAAAGACATTAATCCCGCTGTACTCAATCATGTCCGCGCATTCATTCACCACACATACATGTGCCTAGATAATAGACATGGGGGCCCCCCTTTTTGTATCAACATGAATTCCTCCCAATAGTTCAGTTCATCATGATGTTTCCCAGAACTTGAATGCAGCCATTTGATCAATGTAAATAGGGGTAGATCTCACCCATGTCGGTTGTAGGTATTTCATCCCGGAGTTTTCCGCTGGTCCACTAGTCCTTTTTGTAACAGGGTTCTATCAATTGGCCTGGGAGCATGGGGCTGTTAGCTCCACCGTGCCGCAGTTCCCCTGCACGGAGGACGCCAGCTCGGACTTCCGTACTTCACGTGTGTGGATGATGCTGCGGTGCACGCAGCCGCGTCAGCTCCGCCCACCGACGCGTTTCACGTCCCAATTGGACGTTTCATCAGGGTGTGGTTTAGCTAGCGAATGTCACCTCCTATGTAGTGGTTCCAGGCTCCGCCCACCGCATCCCCGTTGTCATGCTCACCATTCCTTCTCACTATGTCAGGTGTGTGCGGTGCGGCCTGATATATACACATCGCACTGTAAGCCAGCTTCTTTTATACTGCCATATTACAAGCAAGCCATATCTGTACTTCATATTTTAAGTCCATATACCACAAAAGTTCTCCACTTATGTCAGTTACGTTTAGTGAACATGCCATATCTGCAAATTATATGTCCATAGCAGATGACAGCAGACCCAAGAAAAAGGAGACAAAATCAATGCATGCAATTTATGATATGGTTCATCACCGAAGACCACTCTGCCTTACCACGCAGGTCAATTCCTGTTATGTACTTGCATGTCAGACCTAATTGATCATCACTGAGGCACATATTATCCTTAAAGGCACAGTTGTCAATCACTGCGGATCCATCCGTACACATGCTTTACCCATTTCCTCACAGTGTTAACCAATATCTATGCAAAACAAAGACAGATACACCCCATGATGGATACTAATTTTGCTCAGGACAGTATTCTTAGTTCAGTGTCTCAATATCTATTCGCTCTAAGGAAGGGGGACAAATCTAATTCAGCATTTAGCCCTCTAGGTGTCACTGTACTAAGCTTAAAGATCCACATCGCTTCCTTACAGTAAAGTATGTCATCAAAGTCACCACGTCTATGTGATATTTTTAAATTGTAGATTCCCTTAGCTGTGGTACCCCTTAGGCTATTCTGATGGCACTCTCTATAATGGTCATAAATGACCCCTGTTGATTTCCCCTTAGTTATCTTTCCAAAGTGCTCCAAGACCCTTTCTTTAAGTGCCCTTTTGGTCTTACCAATATATTTTAGTCCGCAAGGACATTGTATCATATATACTACCTTTTTGGTATCACAATTTATAAAGGATCTAATGGCGAATTCTTTATTGCCACTACTATCACAAAACACACTGGTATGATCAACATAGGGACACATCTTACACTTGGAACATTTAAACATCCCTGTGGGCCTTCTACTGTCCAACCATGTCACTGGATTCTTTTGCAGTTCACTGTGTACCAACCGATCTTTTAAATTAGGTGCTCTTCTAGCAGTTAGAAGTGGCTGTGGACCAACTATTTTTTCAATTTCTTTGTCAGAGGTGAGTATTGGCCAAAATCTGCTCAATAATTCCCGCAAATTGTTCCAATGGGCCCCAAAGCCAGTCACAAGGCGAATATGTCCATCTTCCTCCGCACTACGCGGCATCCCCCTGGGGGCCAGCAATTCCTGCCGGTCCAAATCCCAGGCTCGCCGCAAAGCATTCCGCAATATCGAATGCGGATATCCACGCTCGCGAAACCGCCGGTACATATTGCGTGCTTCTTTCCTGAAGTCATCATCCCTGCAGCAGTTCCTCCTAAGGCGGAGGAACTGCCCATATGGGATTCCCTTCTTTAAGGAGGATGGATGATGGCTAGTTGCATGAAGTACCGTATTGCCGGCCGTCGGCTTACGGTATGATGTTGTTACAATCGCCTGACCCTCAACCTTAAGGAGGAGATCCAAAAATGGGATCTCTCTCCCAAAGGAGAAGGTCAGACGAATGTTCTTGGTGTTACCGTTTAGATTAACTATAAATTGTTCCAATTCCTCAATAGTACCTTTCCAGACCATCAACACGTCATCGATAAATCTAATCCAGAGGGCGACGTGTGCACCGCAGCATTTGTTTTTATGGGGATTGTTTTTTGGGGAATATAGTGACCTATGGCTATGATGTCTGAGGATTGGTGTCCTTTTAACATATTGTTATAATAAACGTGACTTGGTAAACTTTATGAGGCTGTGCAACCATTTCAATTGCTTTATATATACAGCTGGAAACATCAGACTTGGAGAAGGACTTGGGAATACAGGTGGATAACAATTTAAGTAATTGTATACAGTGCAAAACAGTGGTAGCTAAAGCAAATAAAATTCTGGAATGCATAAAACGTAAAATAAAGTCTTGACTTGCTAGTATACTACTCCCTCTGTATAAATCACTTTTGAGACCACATCTGGAGAATGGGATACAGTTTTGTGCACCAAACATAGAAAGGACATTGATCTTCTACGGGCAGTACAAAGACGGGCAACTAAATTAGGGATGTCACATGTCACTATCCTGCTTATTGTATGATACTGCATAATGTTGTGTATTGACTGTTTCTGCCACAAGGAGATTCAGGGTAGTAACAAACTAGGCAGTGCGGGAAAGGTAACATTTTGCTGCATATGCATTTCTGCACTTTTAGTATGTTTCCTGTTCGTTTTGCGTTTTTTTCCTGCACATATGTTTTTCTTGTGTTTTAATCTGTTTACGGTTCGTATATACATATATGCGTTTTGCATGTTTTTTTATGCAAATCACTAGGAAGTCAACAGGAACGCATACAAAACGCAATACCTCTGCGTCACCATTGACTTTTATTATGTGCGTTTTAGATGCGTTTTGGAAAAATATGCAGCAAGACCAGCGGTTTTTAAAATTCACATTGCAAAAAGCAAACATGCGTTTTTTCATGCGGCCCATTGACTTACATGATGAATATCCGTTAACCACTTGAGGACTGCAGTGTTAAACCTCCCTAAAGACCAGGCTAATTATTATTATTTATTGTATTTATAAAGCGCCAACATATTACGCAGCGCTGGACATTAATTTAGGTTACAGACAATATTTAGGGGTGACATACAGCAATATGACAATACAGGAATACAAGAAAACCAGATCACACAGCACAGTATGAGTACCAGGTAATGCTTAGTCAGTCACTGGATGAAGCATGGAGATTAGGCAAGTTAGGTTCACTCAGATGCATAGCATGGGATCACAGTAATGGAGGTGCATGATCAGGTAGGACACAAAATTATTGCTAAATTGGCCACTGCAGCTTTAAGGCCAACACACAAGTGACCCCCCCCCCCCTTTTCCCCCCACCAACAGAGCTCTCTATTGGTGGGGTCTGATCGCTCCACAGTTGTTTATTTATTTTTTTATAAATATTTATTTTATTTATTTTTTAATAAATTTTGCTTTTTTTTTATTTATTTTCCCCTGCTCCCTCCCTCCCCCCGCCAGCCAATCAGGTAGATCGGCTGTCATAGGCTTCAGCCTATGACAGCCGATCACTCCCCAGCATCAGAAGGGGGCAGCCGTGTCACACGGTTGTCCCCAATACAGCGCTGCTGCCGATCGCAGCGCTGTACATGTAAATAGACGGCGATAACGCCGTCTAACAGTCTCCCGAGCGGCGATTGCCGCTTAGAGACTGAAGACGGGGCGGAGCTCCGCCCCCCCTCCCCCCCGAGCAGGAGATGTGCACGCAGCCTGCGCGCAATCTCCTGCAAAGTGCAGCCCCAGGACTTGATGCCAATTGGCGTTAGGCGGTCCTGGGGCTGCCGCCACGGTCAAGCCCATTGGTGTGAGGCGGTCCTAAAGTAGTTAAACAAGGTGTGTATGAGATCTGCAGATATCATAGACTATGAATGCATTTTGCAAGAACTGATCTTTTGCATGTGTGCAGCATCTTGCAAACATTTTTATTTGATGGGGAGTTCCGCTCAATAGAATATACTGTGTAGGTATGGCTCTCATACTACATGGAAGGGGGTAAAATTGGTCTGTGATCTTTCATTTTCCAAACACTTTTATCTCAAGTGTGTACTTAGCTTTAGCCTAAAGCCATATACATTTATGGAAAACAGAGGCTCTTTAAAGCAGAAACTTCAGGCCTGGAAATTCGGAAAGGCCCCATAAAGTCTGTCCTAGGAATGGTGATCTCTGCAAACCAGCATGCAATCCATTTGCTGTTGCATTGAACATTGATTCAACTCCCTTTTTCTCCTACAAAATAATTTTACTTTCATCTTCTGTTTAAAATAACTTTTTAGCACTCTGCAATTGAAAAAAGTAATAAAAGATTGGTGAAAAAGTACTGTCAAAATTATTCAGGCTAGTTCACAGTGATCAGTTGCATAACTCATCCATTATAACAAGTGTGAACTGCAATAAAGACTGGCCATAGACTTTAAGGGCCCATTCACACTTAGAAACGCAAAACGCCGGCGATTTTTGCCGGCGTTTTGCAGGAGTGATTTTTACTGAAAAATCATTGGACAGTGCAGCGATATCTCCGCAATCGCGTTTATCGCTTCCATAGTACTGAAACGCGATCGCCGGGAAATCGCCTGAAAATGGTGCAGGCTGCACATTTACGTTTCGCGTTTTTAGGCGATTTGCGTCGATTAGTGCAAATCGCCCAAGTAAGAACGGCCCATAGGGTTTAATTACACTAGCGCTTTCAAAATCACTAGCGTTTAAGCGTTTTGCCAAAATCGTGTGAATGGGCCCTAATGCAAAGCCTGCATGCAGCAAGTTAGAATAACTTGATCTGTTACTGTGAACAGACCCACAGAATTGTATGGGCAGTGGTTGTCATTCAGAATTATTCTGCAATGGAACTGACCACTATGAACAGGGCCTCAGAATATTGCATGTGGGTGGCTTAAAAGGCATTATATTATTGAGGGCCCATATGCCATTCACTTTTTCTCCTGATTTCTCTCCTTGGTGAGATTTTCACACCTTGGGCCCGATCCAATTCCCTTTTTCTACTAAGTTTTCTCTTAGGTGATATTTTCACATTATAAATAAAATGCCTTTTATTTAAGCCACCAGCAAGCAAGAAAATACTCAGGTGAAAGTACTGTAAAAATTATTCTATTTTTTTTGATACTTCTTCAACTGCACAGTGCAAAAGTTATTTTAAACAGAAGATGAAAAATGATCTATGAGAAAACGTTGGAGAAAAAGGTGTATTGGATTGGGCCCCTTGTCATAAAATGCCTTTTAAACCACCAGCAAGCAAGAAAATACTCAAAATTATTTTCACAGTATTTTATCATGAACTTTTGAGTACGTTCTTAATTATAAAATGTAATATGCTGGAAAGTTATAAAGAGAAAATGAAAATTATCTCCTAGGATATAAGTCAGGAGAAAAACTTAATTGCACATGGGCCATTTTTTTTTTTTATTTGATCTTTTTTATTCTATTATATATAATTGTTGCATTTATTTTTATTTATTTATTTTTTTGTTTGCAATTTTTCTTGATAGTAGGTTAGCTTTATTGAAATTGAGTTATCTAAAAATTGTAAAGTGCCAAAATAATGTGACTGGTGGTAATCTGTATATTGGTGGCATTGCTGCATGTTCCAGAACTCTGTCACAGGCAACAGCCTCCACTGTCACTGACCAGCTACATGTCATCCTCTGTTGTGCCCAAGTGCAGACAGTGCTGAGAGCTGTAACTGTGCAGTCTTCATGCAACTAACTGGCTGCTCCTGTATAGTACTGAATGGGAGATGTTCCACTGCTGCTCACTGGACCATAATGAGTGTATTACAGCAATACGGAACAGGAATAAATTCCTGCTTCATCACAAGGAATTATACTACATTCAGCTGGAAGAACAAATATGGTGGAACTTTATATAGGCAATAATAAACCCCTATATATATATATATATATATATATATATATATATATATATATATATATATATATATATATATATATATATATATATATATTGTGCTCAGGTCAGCATTGCAACTTAATCGCTGAAAAGCCTCTTTTGAAAATGAACGTGTGCGTAATATGTGTATGAAAGGAGGTCTGGAGTTGGCTGGGAAGTGGTGGCTGAGTACAGTGTAGGAGTCAGTGACAAAAAGCTCCTGTATACCCGGGCCTGAGCTCCAGCAGAATAGTGCCATTCATGTGCCTTTCCTGTTTCTCCCTGCTATAATTAGGCACAGGATCCTGAGGCAGCTGAAAGCATGGCAGGCAGAGTAGAAAGTCTATACCTACAAAACTGTAAGGTTAGTAAATGTTGATGAAGATTCTTGCCAAGGCACCCGGGTTATGGGGAGGTCATTAAGCCCATACTTCATTCAGTCTGAGATCTTCCATCAAATGTTCCCTCATTTTCCTATTCGTTTTCACTTTGTGTTTTAAGGTCAAACATGAGTAGAAAATAAACAGTAAATGTGTGCTCCCGTTATACCTTCCCAAAGAGGTAGAACTCTAAAAGCTGCTCCTTAAAAATACAACAAGCGTTTGATGAGGCTGAGCACAAAAGTGGTGAGTGTTTTATTTGGCATCCCTCAGATAGGATTCCTTCCTCCCCAGTTCTCCAGGCCAGTACAGGATGGACTGGATACTTGCGAGGCTGCAGACACAATCGTCACATGATGAGTGATTAACTAAAGTGATTTATTCTCGACATAAAGTTTATGATAATTGCAGCCATTTTTAAACGTAATTGAAGTTACTGTTGTGAAGGAATCTGCCCACTGCAGGAGTATAGGTTACATTTCTGTGGATGCAGTGTGTGCCTGGAGTGAGGGGAATTATGTTGTATTTCTATGTGGTATTTCCATCTGTAGCGTTGATTTATTGGGAATAAGATGCGTGCAGGAATCAGTGATGGTCCCACACTAGTGACAGGCTGCCTCCCTCTGAACAAGGCCTGCTCTACACACTATGACTGTAGGAAAGAAAAATAAGCCACTCATATTACCACTGGGTGGGAGGAGGGCCGCCTTCCCACCGAGGTCCCGCTCTGGACATACTATTATTTAATTGGGGACACCCAAGCCTTTCAGTAATTTAGCTGACAAGGGAATAATTTTGCTTGCAGTGCTGGTGTGTGTGAAATGTGTTGCGTGCAGTGTGGGGGCTGAGGCACAGCAGAAGAGAGGGCTCTTTGTGTGATTGCAGAAGAAGGGAGCCTTCCAGAGGTGCACAGTGGAAAGTCTGGGTCCTGGCCTGAGATTCTGAACACCTGGCCCATGAAGAGTGTGTCCTTAGAGGACACCTTGCTGAAAGTGTTGCAGGACCCTGGGTCAGGAGTCTCTGGCAGTTAATGGGAAGCAGATGGGTGGGGGACCTGCAGCTCCTGATCGCACAGACAGCCCGTCCAGCTCTACAGGTGCACTCAGTCCTCCATGCTGTCACCCTTCCCTGCCTCCAACATCTCCTGTGTGCTGACGCCTGCCAGGTCTCATCTTCCATACAGTTGCTTTTATTATTTTTCCATTAACCATCCCGACTGTTCGTTATCCTAATATGCCTAGAGTTGTATTTATCTGCTATCAGGGCAACCGCCGGGGTAAAACCAAGAAACCCTGAAAATCGTTCCATTACTGACCACTAGGGAATTAAATCGCCCAGGATGGCTGCGTGTAGTTTTCCATATTGCGTGATTGAATTTGAATAGAAAGTTACATGTATTATTTGAGTCTCTTTGGTGTTTACAGTCCCAGTGTAGGTCTCCTTCCTGAGCAGATTTGCCATACTGCACATCCAGCTTAATCTGGGATCTTACAACTCATTGCTAAATATTTACTGCAACAACAAAGCCGTCCATACTATTGTCAGGAGGATGTTTTCCTTACAAAGCAAACTTGGAAAGGACTCGTTTATCACTTTGCCAGCCACACTGTACACGACACTACACAGCCTTTCCATAGTCTGTATGCCACCACACTGTACACACTACACAGCGCAGCCTAGCCTTCCCATAGTCTGTATGCCACAATATACACACTACACAGCCTAGCCTTCCCATAGTCTGTATTCCACCACACTGTACACACTACACAGCGCAGCCTAGCCTTCCCATAGTCTGTATGCCACAATATACACACTACACAGCCTAGCCTTCCCATAGTCTGTATGCCACCACACTGTACACACTACACAGCGCATCCTAGCCTTCCCATAGTCTGTATGCCACAATATACACACTACACAGCGCAGCCTAGCCTTCCCATAGTCTGTATGCCACAATATACACACAGCACAGCCTAGCCTTCCCATAGTCTGTATGCCACCACACTGTACATAGCGCAGCCTAGCCTTACCATAGTCTGTATACCATACTATACACACACTGCCTTCCTATGGTCTGTATGCCACCACACTGTACACACTACACAGCGCAGCCTAGCCATAGTCTGTATGCCACACTATACACACTACACAGCACAGCCTAGCCTAGCCTTCCCATGGTCTGTATG
The DNA here is from genome assembly GCF_040937935.1 of Hyperolius riggenbachi. Lineage (NCBI taxonomy): Eukaryota > Metazoa > Chordata > Amphibia > Anura > Hyperoliidae > Hyperolius > Hyperolius riggenbachi. The sequence goes on from NC_090650.1 coordinate 254,189,713, forward strand.
CCACACTGTACACACTACACAGCCATCCCACAGTCTACATATTACCACACTGTACGCACTACACAGCCATCCCACAGTCTACATATTACCACACTGTACGCACTACACAGCCATCCCAAAGTCTATATCAGTGATGGTTAACCTTGGCACTCAAGCTGACAAAACTACAAATCCCATCATGCCTCTGCCTCCCCAAGTTATGCTTAGAGCTGTCAGAGTATTGCAATGCCTCATGGTACATGTGGTTCCACCACAGTTGGAGAGCCAAGGTTAGCCATCACTGGTCTATATATTATGACACTGTACACACGACAAAGCCTTCCCATTAGTCTGTATCCCACACTGTACACGCTACACAGCCATCCCATAGTCTATATGCCACACTGTACACTACAAAGCACAGCCTAGCCTTCCCATAGTCTGTATGCCACACAGTACAAACTACACAGCCACACTATACACACTGCCTTCCCATAGTCTGTATACCACCACACTATACACAATACATAGCACAACCTGCCCACAGTCTGTATGCCACACAGTACACGCTACACAGCCTTCCTATAGTCTGTATGCCACACAGTACACAGCTTTCCCATCCCATAGACTGTATGCCACATTACACAGCCTGCCCATAGTCAGTATACCACCACACTGTACACACTACACAGCACAGCCTTCCCGTTGTCTATATGCGACACAGTACACACTACACACCCTTCCATAGTCTATGCCACACTGTACACAGAACTGTACAGCCTTCCCAAAATCTATTCAAGCTACAATCATTCTCTCCAGCCGCCTGGAGCTGTATAATATCCTCAATTCCCAATGCCACATCTATTATGAAGGCTGAGGGGCAGCAGTAGAAGTCAAGCTGTGTAAGTCTGAAGCAAGGCCACAAATATCCAAACTCCAATAAAATGAGGTTCCCTCTCTAGCCTCTGCACCTGATAAAGGAACACAGCGCAGGAATGACCACTGACTTGCTGCGGAATTACCACACAAGCATCACCAGTGAAAGATTTCAGCACCCTCCAGCGCAGATAAAGCCGACAACAGTGTATTTAATAAGCCAGGCAGAGAAACGCCACTGCTTCTACACTATAATGACAGGATGTGCTGTATACCATAATGATGGATAGATATGTAATGGATGCCTTGTTACATTATTAAGAGACTGGCGATGCGCTGAGCTGTACAGAGAGCAGGGATGACAGGAGGACTCCCTCCGACTGAGAGGTTACCTTGTGTGACATCCTTGTGTCGTGTACAGCGATCCGCATTCTACAAGCCGGCTATATAAGAAAACAAGTTATTAGTAGCTAATGTATCTGCAGGCGATGTCTCCTCCTCCACCTTCCCCAACTTGTCAGTGCAGGAGGCTGCGGAGAGGCACAATGTGTAGCCATAATTCACAGCATGCCTCTATCCCCATTACTACATCATACCTGCCTGCTGGATCCACATCACACTGTCTGCTCTGCCTTGTGTCTTCATTACTGGGAAGCACAGAGACGCCTTCCATGTGCTCAGGAGACACCAGCACACACTCACGGGACACCAATGGCAAGGAGAATATGATATCTATCTATCTATCTAACTATCTATCTATCTATATATATATATCTATCTATATATCTCTATCTATATACACAATAACAAATATCAGAAACAGTGCATACGGTAATGGATATATATATATATATATATATATATATATATATATATATATATATATATATATATATATATATATATATATATATATATATATATATATATATATATATATATTTGCATATACACAGAAAAGTAAAATAAACAACAGATAGGTAGTAGATAGAGGCTCACATATTTCCTTGCTGTGCCGCTTGCCTGTAGCTGTACATGAGGGGTTTGCAATGGGGGTGTGCAGCCTCTGGTCACTTTGTCCCCTGGGGTGCAGGAGGGTTCTGCTCCCTGGCTGCAGTGACACACAAGTGACTGATGTGACACACTCCCAGGCTGAAATGATTTTACAGTCAGCTGAAAGGAGGGGGCTGATCACTGATCCCCCCTAGAACATCTCATTGGAGAATCATCGCTGTAAAATAGTCAAAACAAAGCGAGTGAGTGAATGGGAGGCCATGCAGAGCTGTGTGCGGAGCAATCATTGAGCTGACTGACTCCAATGCCCCCCCCCCCCCCTTATAAAGCCCCCAGCCCCTGCTTGCACCCCGCTACACTGCTCAGCTCGGTCTCTTGTTAGTGGGACTTCGTTGGTTGGCAACATATGGCTTGTGTCTTTCTCAGAGCATTCACTACATTTGCGCATGGTGATTAAATCAGACATCATTTATTATAGCATTTCATCCAAAATTGTGTGTAAGGTAAAACAGAGCGGTCTAGTGAGTGTAATAATACAATTAGTGGAGGTGCTGTGTGACTGGTGGCACAGGAGGCAGGCTGTGTGCTCTGCACAGGAGGCTGGGACATACAATGGGGGCTCTGTGCTAGCAACCCCTCCACCCTGCACTCACAGCAGCTTTACAAGCAGAGAGAGTGCCCAGAACACCTCTACAGAGCTGCCCCCCCCCCCCGCCGCTCACAATTAGGGATGCTGCACACTATCTCATCACTCCCAACTTCCATTACAGCTTCCACTATCGCTAGGCCCTTGTGGGAAATGGCAAGCCTCTCTTTGTTGCCTCAAGCAAACTGTGAGCTGGTGACTCATTATGTCAAACTAACTAAAAAAATTAAAAATAACACACATACTGGAAAAATTATATATATATATATATATATATATATATATATATATATATATATATATATATATATATATATATATATATATCGGTATTTCACAAAAACAAAACATAACATGACTAGTTTCATATGTCGATTTCATTTTCCTCCAACTGTTTTCTATTCCCTGATAGTAATAATGAAGGTTACATGTAGCCGCTGTCTTTTCTCAAAATTAGAAAATTAGACCCCTTTTAGGAAACAGCTTAGTTTGTAATAAACTTATTATTTAGAGCTCCGCGTCTCCCGTGATAATTCTCGGTCTATAGCCTACGAGGGCTGGTTTGCACTGTTACAGCCTACATCGGGATATTTATTCCTCCTATATTTTGCAGCTACTGCCCTATATGCCTTGTAGAGCACATAGGCAGCGGATACTTCTCTCTGTATCCCCTCTCTCCCTTTTCTCTTCAATTTTCTCCTTAGTGATATTTACAAACTTCTCAGTACAATGCATTTTAAATCAACAGCAAGCAAGAAATTACTTGAAATAATTTGGACAGTGCCTTTCCACCTACTTTTTGGTACTTTTTTTAATGGCTAAATGCTGAAAATGAGTTTAAATCCAAGAATCAAAAAAATGATCTCCTATGAGAAAATTCAGGTGAAAAGTGAATTGCATATGGGCCCCTGTATCTCTCTGCAGCGGTGAGTGTCATCTTGTATTGGCTTTAGGTCCCTAACTGTACAGTGTGACACTCCCCCGAGACCCCTCGTCTCTCTCTTTCTCTTCTCTTACTTTGCAGTGAAAAATGATTCTCTGCCCGTGATTGGATTTTATCCCTTCCTGACTAGGCCTGCTTTTATTACATAGACTCCATCAATCTTGGACTAACGCGACATTTGTTTATAGCTCTGGAATGAAATGAATGACTTTATAAGCCTGATCATGATTAAAACGAGAGGCCTAGATTCACCCACGCCACATACCAAAGCAGCAGACTGCGCATCTAGCAGACACACAACACTGGCCTCAAGAGCTTGCACTCCTTTATTATCTGCATTTGTCAGGGATTCTCTCTGCCTATGTGCTTTATACTCACCCATCCATTTATTGGAAAATGAACTACATGCGATTAAGACTCAAAACAAACAAACCAAAAAAAACTATATTAAGCGAGTGAGTCACTGTAAAATGTAGCTATTAGTGTATAGATATTCTGGCTAGGATAATTCGATGTGACACGTGTGTGGGAAGGCTGGCATGCGTTATGCCAAGTCAGAAACAACTGCTGTGCCAGGATAATAAGATGTGGCTGGAAGCTGGATCATTATAGGGACACGGTGCCCGCCGCCCCAGACATGCCGGGTGATACACACACTGCGATCTATTGTGACCAGGGAGACAATCTGCTCACGTCATTACACGCTACAGAGCGCACAACACGTCTGGTGGATCTAAGGGAAAAATAGCTAATTTGGCAATAGCAATAAACATATATGGCCTCAATTCACGGAGCTCATCAAACACTTTATCAAACGTTTGATAATTTTCCTCATGGGTAAAATCTAAATTTTGAATTCACTAAGGTAGTGTAGATTTATCGAATGCTTTTCGATGAAATGATCAATAAATCTATAACACCTTAGTGAATTCAAAATTAGATTTTACCCATGAGGAAAATTATCAAACTTTTGATAAAGTGTTTGATAAAGCTCCGTGAATTGAGGCATAGGCTACTGTGATCCGAAGCCTTGTTGTGTGTGTATAGACAGGCCGGGGCGACAAACAATGTACATGGGCCAAATGCACTTCACTTTTCTCCAGAGGTTTTTCCTAGGTGATATTCTCACAAGTTAGCAATACAATTCTTTTTAAGCCACCAGCAAGCAAGAAAATACTAAAATACTTTTGAAAGTACTTGTTCGCCTACTTTTTGGTACTTTTTCAGTTGCAGAGTGCTAAAAGTTATTTTAAAGAGAAGATCAAAAATTATCTCCTAGGAGAAAATTCAGGAGAAAATGTGAATGGTGTGGCGATGTGCTGCATGTCCCTTGTGTGATCCATACATGTCACTGTGGAGAAGGGAGAAAGGCAGCCTTTCCAGCTTATTCCTGCTGTATATGGTTGAAGGTGTCTATAAATCAGCTTATGACTGAGCATTGTATGACCGCGTAGTCCTAGCAGGCAAATACATGACACGCATACATTAATAGCTACACTGCACAAGGGGGATCATGGCAGATCTCTGCTCTCCTGAAATGTCTACTCTATCTACTCCCAGCATTTCGGGCCGCCAGTGATGATCAGTAAGGGGGTGCGCAGGACTGCACAGAGGAGTAGAAAGTACATTCCAGTATGTGGTGTAAATCATGTACAATACAGAAGTGGACAGTGCTCAGCACATCCAGCTATTGTCAGCTCCTCTGTGCCGGGGGATCTCTCCCCCCTGCCTGCTAAAAGGATCATCCGCCCAGCGCTCTGTGTTATTTGGTTATAATTAGTCATGCTCCTCACATGTTTGTCTTGCCTATTTCACACTCACAACATCCCATACCGCTGAATGATGAGAGCTATCAGGAGACCCAGGGCAAAACCACAACCTGCCTGCACTGCCAGCCATACACAATGCACACAGCAAGACCCCGAACACACAGCAACAAGTCCCATACACAAGGGCTCTACACACGGAGTAATGTGTGTGACACCGCGTATTCAGGACAGGACGCAGTCCAGATCTATCTATCTATCTATCTATCTATCTATCTATCTATCTATCTATCTATCTATCTATCTATCTAATTTTATATTCATTTGCATCTGATATACAAGATAGATAGATAGATAGATAGATAGATAGATAGATAGATAGATAGATAGATAGATAGAGTTAAAATCTTACAAACCATCTATCAATCATGAATATTCACAGAAGATTTCGATTTATAAGCATATATCATAAAAGCTAAATCGATAGCTAGTGTTAAAAGTGTGCGCATAATCAGATACATAGATGATAGTTAGATAGATAGATAGATAGATAGATAGATAGATAGATAGATAGATGAATAGATAGATCTACCTGTCTGCCTATTATCAACCAACTAATTATTCTGTAATAGTGATGTGGATTTAATATTCACCTGATGGACAGATGTATCTATTTATCTAAACTTCTGTAATAATGCAGCAAGCATACACTTAATATACTACAAATAGATACATAAGTATCTATTGTATATGAAATGTATCAGACTGAATAATTGCATAAAAATAAAATATATATTAGACAGATAGATAGATATCTAGTTCTTATGTAATTTAATATTATCTATAATATTATCTATATTTAATATTATCTATCTATCTATCTATCTATCTTATGAAACTTGTTAGTACAGTACAAATAACAAATAAAATGTTTTACAAATCCATACCTATCTCGCTCTAACTTATCTTATATTCGAACCGCTGTTAGCCTTTACATTTCTTCTGTTAGTTCTCTACCTATCTATCTATATGATAGCGGTGTGCCCTGGTAAATATGATAGCACTGCACACTAGCCTGTGCCAGTACTGATTACGTTGATTGCTCATCTACAGATACTTCAGAGTTTTGGAAAGAATTTTGCTTAATTTACGGAGATGTTATAAGCCTAAGGGGCGAAAAACACGCTAATCAGTTTTTAGAATAAAAATCAAACAGCAATGAAACAGCGGAACATACGCAGAGAAGCTCAGTAATTCATGTTGTTATTATTATTAGTTCCAATTTTCTACTTCTAGTTAATATAACGTGTATTCGAAGCTAGACCCAGAGTAGGAATAAAATAATTACTGTGACGTTAATGTACATAAAGCATACATGAAGCAGATGCTGTGCCCATCCTGGCCGTGGTACCAATAAGCCACCCTCAGCATCCCACTGGTCACAAGACCCTTCACATATTTCCACCTGAGCACACACTGTACCAATCACAACACAGCAGATGTCTGGATAATGGGAAATAAAGAGCCACGTGTATAGCGCTAAACAAGTCATAGCTGAGAGTTCAGGCCTATTCTATATACCCCCAAATATTGTACAACCGTACCTTACGCTTGCTAATAAAGACCAACAACAGATTAAACAGACCAGAAGTCTAGCGATTCACTAAATATAAGTGTGGCGATATGGCAAGTAGACAGGTACTGTACAGTAAATATTATTATATTAATACTGATAATAATATTACTATGTTGTAATACTATTAGCGCCAGCAGCTTCTGCAGCGCATATATGGGCCTAAATACACCATATAATGGAGGGTTACAGAGAAGTGCAACTTGTAGTGAATTTATTCTGCCTTGGTATCCAGGTGAACACTAGTCGTTTTTTTTCTTTTTCCCCAAAATCAAGCAGTAATTTATTGGCAATAAACCATTACCAATCAGCTCTGACAAACAGCCACAATAATTACTCCTAAGTGCTCCATTCCAGATAAGGGAGCCTGATTACTGCTCAGCGCTTTATCTAAATAGTCAGCCGAGGCCCAGATATCTGCAATCAACTAACCATCTCTCAAATAGTGATTGACAGGGCGGATCACTGGAGCTAATGAATGCAATGCATTTCCTGGTCTATCAGCAGAAGAGGAGGTGGCTGCAAAGTGCCCCAGGTTCTTACCTTGTACATTAAGCTAAAGCCATGGCTAAATATCCGAGCTGACAAGAGCTAAACTACAGCTACAATTGTCTCATAAAAACAGAGTAATGTATCAACACGTAGACTCACTTCAAACACCATCCGAGCAGATTCTCACACAATAGCACAAGATAAGTGTATCTCCTCCATCGCATTCCGCCCACTACTAGTGTAACACATAAATAACCTCACTCCGGAGACACCGAGAGAGGGGAAATCTGCTGCAGATTTGTCAAAGTACATCTCTTCATGTCAATAGTGGTGTATAAAACTATATGACTCAATGACTCTTTATCCATTTACACTACACACACAGATACGTGATAATAAGAGGAAATTTCATCACACAGTCTCGCTACCTTTTGCATGATATTTGTAATATTTTAGCTAAATTCAAATAATTAATTTTCATAGAACTAGTGGCGGCAATTATTTTAATTGAGATTTAATTCTGAAGTATAGATTCAGTATAATTGTTTTTGTATAACGTTCTCTCGATATAATTATAGGTATGTCACAACCCTTCACCAATTAAATTTGCTCATAGAATAAATGTTGTATTATAATAACTCATGAAGTAGGCTGTATGTAAATAAATTAATCGTTAATTTTACAAATTATCAGACGTTGTTATCGTTCAAACCGAATGGTCATTTATTAGGAAACAAACAATACTACTATGCCTTCAAAATATTTTCAACAGAAACACGGTAAAATAAATGGGGTACAATTCCCTTTTTTTGTAATGAAAACTCAAATGTTCAAACAAGCTTCTGGACAACACTGGCTGGTTTGGTCCTCATTATCCATGTACAATATTAAAAAATAAATTACTATATTGCAATTTACATCTGAAGATAAGTTCATAAAAGGCTTGCATTATATAGGCTCTTTAACATAGGAAAATAGGATACCTTACAAAACGGGATCTTTCACAAACAGCAGGAACTTGTGTGTTATTTGTAAATCTCAAACACTGTTCCTGTATAAACTTAGACAATCTGAGTCTTTGTACACAACTATATTTTACTGGTTTAACTTTTGGATGGAAGGATGGAGATTTAATTCTTATTTTTTCTCACTTACAATCCTTTGTATAATAGACAGACGTTTTTCTAAGTAGGTGGTGAAAGTTTGGGGTCAGAATTTGCTGCAGTCATACACAAATGCCCCTGATGTGCGGTACAGAGACTGACTGGAAGGAAAGGACATTTGACAGCTGCTATTACCATTCACAGGGGAGTTGTTCAAGCCAATTCTCTGCGACTCAAACATCTCTCGCACCGAGTGGAAGTTCTGCTGTTGTCCTGGGTAGGTGGCCCCTGTCAAGTGCCCCAAGTCCCCAGACTGATTCAAGTACCATGATGGAAGCCTGCTTTGGTGTGGATGATCCTGTCCGGAGCTTAGACTGCCATGACTTAGAGCAGAGGTGGTGGTGGTGGTGATGGAGTAATCGGGTAATGTCTCTTCCACTGTAGTAGCTGCTGGGGTATTGGCTGGGGTCAAGTGACCAGACCTGTCCCCAGAATACAGACTCATGGCTTGCATATTACAGTGATATGTCCCTGTGGAGCCGGTACCACTGGTGCTCTGGCTGCATGGAGAGCTGTAGATAGAGCCCTGGCCGGGAGAGTAGCTTAGAGAGAGTGAAGGGGCCATTCCTGTCCTGGAAGAGGCGATCAGGCTGGTGGCCATTTCTCCAGAGGCTTGAGGAGATCCTCTAAGGGAAGTCATAATATTATCCACGCTGAAGCCCTGGCTGTGATGCTGCTGGTGGGAATGGTGGCTTTCTGCAGTCTCTAGGCTCATGGACCTACTGGACGGGAGGCTGTGAGGGCTGCCACTGGACATGCTGCTGCTATCCGGGCTCTCTATTTTGGGCACGGTGCTGAGGGCAGGTGACATAGCCTGAGGTGGAGAAGCGGTACCATTCTCTGTCTTTATATCCTGGATTCTGACAGGTTGGCTGCTGGCGTCTTGCTCTCCCTGAGATTGGTTCTGCTGAGGCTGCCTCTGGTGCTGTTGGGACTGCTGCTGTCCAGAGGTTGTCTGAGAATTGTGGTGCTCTTTCAGCAGTCGGTCCTTCTCATCTTTGGACCCATCTTTAACCACATCTTTTTTCTTAAACCTCCGCCTCCTCCTCAAGAAACTGCCATTCTCAAACATGTTGTAGGAATCGGGGTCCAAAGTCCAGTAACTGCCCTTCCCTGGTTTCTTGTCATCCCTGGGTACCTTGACAAAACATTCATTGAGGGACAGGTTGTGTCTGATGCTGTTCTGCCAGCCCTGTTTATTGTCTCTATAAAATGGAAACCTTTCCATAATGAACTGATAAATGCCATTCAGTGTGATCTTCTTGTCAGGAGCATTCTGGATAGCCATGGTTATAAGAGCGATGTAGCTGTAAGGAGGTTTTACCATGTCCTTAGGTTGAGGCTGGGGGGTGTAAGGCCCATAGGCTCTGGCCATGCCGGCCTGGTACTGTTCGTGGGCCGGGTGAGAGTACATGCTCATGGGGGCAGGCATGCCAGTATAGCCCCCGCCAGCTGCCGCTGCAGCAGCTGCCGCCCTGTAGTAGCTCTGCTCCCCTCCAAGATATGGCACAACACCCAGGGAGTTGGGGCTGGACACAGAGTAGCGCGCTTGCATGGTGCTGCAACCTCCTAGAGGAGGCCAAGCCAGGCAGCCAGCCTCCGGCCCAGGCACACACACACTGGTCTGGGGGGACTGAGCTGGGGGTCAGAGGGCAATGTGGATCATTCAGTATCCAGTCCTGGCAGTAATATCCAAAGCAGAATGGAGAAGTCACAGCTCCCTCCCTAGTGCTAGACTCAGGCCCACAGCCCAGCGGCAGGTCATCAGCTCATGCAGGACCCCGGAGAGAAGGACACAGTACCTCGGCAATGTAGTCTCTGCCAGCACAGGGAGCACTCGCTAAGCGTTCTCTTGTTGTCCCCGCTGATGAGCCTCTGTCACTCTCCGGCAAGCTGCAGCTGTTTCCCGGCACGACTAGAGAGGACGATCGGCAGCAGCACCAATACCAGCAGCGTTCCGGGAACTCGGTGTCCTGTCAGCGTCCTGGCGAGCCGTGATCAGGGTGGGGAGCCGCTCTCAGCCTCTCACTGGCTGGGGCAGCATTGGAAAAACTTCTGAACTTTGAGCATCCGTCAGCAGGCAGGGACTTTTTTACAGAGCAGTTCTAGGTTTCAGGCCCCGCCTCGTCGAGAGAAACCGGCCAATCAGGGGGCAGATCACGGGCTGTGAATGGAAAAAACACAGACATTTACACATACACCGGGGGCCAAGCGGCTACGGCAGCAGCAGCAAGAGCTGACCACACACTCTGCTCCTGATCCAGCCAGCACCCCACTGCCCTCACACTGAGGGTCCTCGGCACAGCCAGGGTGCCACCAAGGCAAGGATCTGTACATAGAATATTTCACCAGCCAGCACCCCACTGCCCTCACACTGATGCCCTCATCACAGCCAGAGTGCCACCAAGGCAAGCATCTGTATATAGAATAATAAGTCACCAGCCACTACCACACTGCCCTTACACGGATGCCCTCATCACAGCCAGGGTGCAACCAAGACAAGGATCTTTATATAGAATAAGTCACCAGCCAGCAGCCACTGCCCTCACACTGATGCCCTCATCACAGCCAGGGTGCCACCAAGGCAAGCATCTGTATATAGAATAATAAGTCACCAGCCACTACCACACTGCACTTACACTGATGCCCTCATCACAGCCAGGGTGCAACCAAGACAAGGATCTTTATATAGAATAAGTCACCAGCCAGCAGCCACTGCCCTCACACTGATGCCCTCATCACAGCCAGGGTGCCACCAAGGCAAGCATCTGTATATAGAATAATACGTCACCAGCCAGCACCCCACTGCCCTCACACTGATGCCTTCATCACAGTCAGGGTGCCACCAGAGCAAGGATCTGCGTATAGAATAATAATTCCCCAGCCATCAGCCACTGCCCTCACACTGATGCCCTCATCACAGCCAGGGTGCCACCAAGGCAAGCATCTGTATATAGAAACAAGTCACCCGCCAGCACCCCACTGCCCTCACACTGATGCCTTCATCACAGTCAGGGTGCCACCAAGGCAAGCATCTGTATATAGAACAAGTAACCAGTCAGCAGATCACTGTCCTAATTATTATTATTCACAACTAAGTGTTCTCATCATATGGGCCTCACCACACATACAGTGCCACAAAGACAATAATCTATGTATTTGGTGATAATAGTTTACCAAGTAGCCCCCACTATTCTCGCACATCCCACCAGCCAGCACCCCACTCTCCTGATATGAAGAACCCTCATCTCAGCCAAACGGCCTCCAAAATAATGATCAATATATGGTCATCAATCACTGTCTCATTACACCGAAGCTAAGGGTCCTGTCACAGCTAGAGTGCCACTGCCACCAAGATAAGGATCTGTGCACTTACAGTATATAGATAGTATATCGTGGTATCACCCCACTGCCCTTTTTATATCTCAAGTCTCTTATGATCATAGTCGAGTTGTAAAAAGACATGGGGCTGTATAGGTATGCAGGTATTTATTCACAAACCAACACCCTACTGTCCTCACAAAAAGGACCACATTAGTGTCAAAGGACTAGCAAAATATGCTTCTACACATATAGATACAGCAACAGGTCAACACTTTGCACTACATGTACCAGACATAGGTTGCGATGAAAAACCGCATATTCATGTATATTTTATAGTCGTACAATTATATAAGTCCATAAATCTATAAAAATCCAATAGCATGCCAGTCACCACACAGCAGCAGTGTTCACACAAAGATGTGTCTAGTCTATTTCATACATGTGTGTCACACACCTAACGTGGAATTCACAGAATTGGTTTACAAATCTCACGAGAATAATGTGCTGTCAGTGCTTAAAATCTGAACAAAACCGAGTCAGCTTTATTAGATATCAGCCAGGCAGCCACCTGCAGAGCTCAGAGGGCATAGTGGTGATGGTGACTACCTTTGTGCATGGACCACCGTAGTATCTCCATCCCTGCAGCTTGCTCTACACTGCCATGCCTCTATGTGACATCTACCAACATTTATTTACCTTCAATAGCGCAAGAAAACTAATCGCCATTTGCTTGTTGAATAAATCTACAGCACCAAGTCGTACCTATGTCTGTAGATCCCTATGCTTGATACATGGCGAAGTGCCCACTGGTCCCCAGCTGTGCCAGTAATCGGGAATGCATTATTAAGTAAGAAACTAATCATTTCCATTTCCAGCCGTGCACCGAGCATATGTGGGTACTGTATTTATAAAGGCATCGAGAAAATCCAATTAAAACCAATTATGGTTAACCAGGAAAAGTCGAGACACAGTGTGACCGTATGGATACTTGCTAAACTGTTTCGCATATCATGGGTTTCACACTTTTCCCTTTTAATCTAAGGCAAGCTCGCTTTGTAGAGAAGGTGTCAAAGGACTCATTTGAACCTATTAAGTCCATTCCGCTGTATTGTCACCTGCCTGTGACTCACTGCAAATCAAAGCCAGGAAAGTGTGTATATGCCACCCCCTGTGAGGTCAGGGGGGCACCATGCACATGTGTTAGGCTGGGCCCACAGCAGTGGGGTAACCATAGGGTTAAGGTCTGGCAGAATGTAAATGTTTGTTTGTCTTTAGACCTCTTCCCAATACATAAACTTATGTGACACCTGTTGAGACAGCGTTGCTAAATACTCTCCAAGTGAGCGGCATTCCTCTGCTTTCTTTGGAGCCATCGATGCAGTGAACTACGCGTTTATGCTGAGCACATGTAACAATAGTTACTTCCCTGTACATATTTATATAATCACCAGTTTCTAAATTCAGCATCATCCATTCATTCTGCTCATAAACAGAATCTGAAATGAGATGATATCTGCAGCTCTCTGCAATCTCCCACAAGTGACAAATCCACAGGGGCTGAGGGACAAACACAGAAAACTGCAGAAAACTGCAACAAAGCAAAAAGGGCCAACCAAACATCAGCTGCTATAGGACAGGATGTCAGATCAGATGCTTATTCCGCACAACCGACCCACCTTTGCTTTTCTTTACACTTGTCCTTAATTATACATCAGTCGCACAATAATATGTGACCTGCCGCTGCTTTATTACAGTAGTGATTGTAACTCTCTATAAGGGTCACTTATTAGCACTATTTGCTCCCTCCGATATAATGTTACCTAATTGTTATTGTTGTTATCACTTCACCTAGTGATATGCAGCACCCAGTAACTCCTGGAGTTTATGTAGCAGATTCATAAAAGCCCCCTTAGTACCAAAGTACAGTTCAGTTCAGGCTTCTCTACAAGGCAAAAGTAAGGCGATATACTAAACTCACCGAGACAGAGAAGCTATGGAAACTGCTTAGCTACTGCCATGCAAATCACTCATAAACAACAAGAATACTAATTATAACGAGGAGATAATAATAATAATAATTTGTTATATAAATGTGCCGATAATGATCAAAGTGTAAATTAATCAGTTTTAAGCCTTAGAGATATACAGACATTAGCATGAATATATGACAATTATCCTCTTAAGGGTCAGTTAAATTACAAAACAATATACTCTGTACAGCGCTGCGGAAGATGTTGGCGTTATATAAATACTAAATAATTCAAATAATATATAATTTATTCATTGTTTATTGTACTCCACCCCCCAATGAATAAATAAAAATAAATAAATAACCGTACAAATTAATTAAATCAGGGGAAGGATAAACGATTGAAATAAAAAAAAAATGGTATTACTGCATTACACACGCACATAAAGTGAGAGATGCAGGTGAAAGGACCGTTCTCTCTCTCCCTCCAGATTTCGCTTCCCAGAGACCTGCAGATGAACTTTTATTTGCCAGCCTGGGGCTGTTTATACTGAGCTAGATATCCACTTTTCACCCTCCTACCCCCTCTCCATAAACAGGCGACTCAGTGAGCCGCATTACCTCAGCCCCTGCTGCAAGTCCCAGCCAGAGTCACGGCACAGGGGAGACCTCACTGATTTATGCTGCAAATCCGGCTCCCTCCACACATTCCAATATGGGCACATAAACTAGCAAAACAATCACACAATGGGAAAATCTCCGCGAGCTCAGACACAGCCGGACAAATGTAAAGTGACACTAAAGTATACAAAATTCCTTTGTTTGTTTGTTATTATTTTCTTCAATATTACATTTACTAGCAGTGACATTTGACATACTGCACATACTGTTTTTTTTCTATTATTAAAACGTGTAATTATTATTAGCAATGGATAAACACACACACACCTAAAGCTTGATGTGCCTAATCAAATAATAATACTAATTTTGAATTAAAAGATGTTAAAATGTCTGATATGATTTGACCCAAAAAGATGAGCTTTGTTATTAATTCGGTTAAAAAAACAACAACCATGAATATAAACATGTACCTGATAGTGAACTATTTTAGGACACGATTTGCTGATTGTAACAAAACGCAAACTTTCTACTATTTGTCTTCATGATTAGTTTGTTTTCTCATCTTCATAATATGTTGCAAAAATAAATATTGTTGCGATTTACATTCTCATAGGATAGACTAGTAGATTTAGTACAGAGGTGTTCCTGGGTGGAATGAGGTTATTTGGGGTGACAATATTTTACTTAGCGACAGATAGTAAATTGCCATGAAAAGACCCTTGCTTTATTGCAGTATGTAGAGCACATGTGGCACACTGTACATATATGTGTGAGCTTCTCCTGTATGTAGAGCACATGTGGCACACTGTACATATATGTGAGCTGCTCCTGTGTAGAGCACATGTGGCACACTGTACATATATGTGTGAGATGCTCCTGTGTGTAGAGCACATGTGGCACACTATACATATATGTGTGGGCTGCTCCTGTATGTAGAGCACATGTGGCACACTGTACATATATGTGTGAGCTGCTCCTGTATGTAGAGCACATGTGGCACACTGTACATATATGTGTGAGATGCTCCTGTGTGTAGAGCACATGTGGCACACTGTACATATATGTGTGGGCTTCTCCTGTATGTAGAGCACATGTGGCACACTGTACATATATGTGAGCTGCTCCTGTATGTAGAGCACATGTGGCACACTGTACATATATGTGTGGGCTGCTCCTGTATGTAGAGCACATGTGGCACACTGTACATATATGTGTGAGCTGCTCCTGTATGTAGAGCACATGTGGCACACTGTACATATATGTGAGCTGCTCCTGTATGTAGAGCACATGTGGCACACTGTACATATATGTGTGGGCTGCTCCTGTATGTAGAGCACATGTGGCACACTGTACATATATGTGTGAGCTTCTCCTGTATGTAGAGCACATGTGGCACACTGTACATATATGTGAGCTGCTCCTGTATGTAGAGCACATGTGGCACACTGTACATATATGTGTGGGCTGCTCCTGTATGTAGAGCACATGTGGCACACTGTACATATATGTGTGAGCTGCTCCTGTATGTAGAGCACATGTGGCACACTGTACATATATGTGTGAGATGCTCCTGTGTGTAGAGCACATGTGGCACACTGTACATATATGTGAGCTGCTCCTGTATGTAGAGCACATGTGGCACACTGTACATATATGTGTGGGCTGCTCCTGTATGTAGAGCACATGTGGCACACTGTACATATATGTGTGAACTGCTCCTGTATGTAGAGCACATGTGGCACACTGTACATATATGTGTGAACTGCTCCTGTATGTAGAGCACATGTGGCACACTGTACATATATGTGTGGGCTGCTCCTGTATGTAGAGCACATGTGGCACACTGTACATATATGTGTGAGATGCTCCTGTATGTAGAGCACATGTGGCCCACTGTACATATATGTGTGAGATGCTCCTGTATGTAGAGCACATGTGGCCCACTGTACATATATGTGTGAACTGCTCCTGTATGTAGAGCACATGTGGCACACTGTACATATATGTGTGGGCTGCTCCTGTATGTAGAGCACATGTGGCACACTGTACATATATGTGTGAGCTGCTCCTGTATGTAGAGCACATGTGGCACACTGTACATATATGTGTGAGCTGCTCCTGTATGTAGAGCACATGTGGCACACTGTACATATATGTGTGAACTGCTCCTGTATGTAGAGCACATGTGGCACACTGTACATATATGTGTGAACTGCTCCTGTATGTAGAGCACATGTGGCACACTGTACATATATGTGTGGGCTGCTCCTGTATGTAGAGCACATGTAGCACACTGTACATATATGTGTGGGCTGCTCCTGTATGTAGAGCACATCATGTGACACACTGTACATATATGTGTGGGCTGCTCCTGTGTGTAGAGCACATGTAGCACACTGTACATATATGTGTGGGCTGCTCCTGTATGTAGAGCACATGTAGCACACTGTACATATATGTGTGGGCTGCTCCTGTATGTAGAGCACATCATGTGACACACTGTACATATATGTGTGGGCTGCTCCTGTGTGTAGAGCACATGTGGCACACTGTACATATATGTGTGGGCTGCTCCTGTATGTAGAGCACATGTGGCACACTGTACATATATGTGTGAACTGCTCCTGTATGTAGAGCACATGTGGCACACTGTACATATATGTGTGGGCTGCTCCTGTATGTAGAGCACATGTGGCCCACTGTACATATATGTGTGAGATGCTCCTGTATGTAGAGCACATGTGGCCCACTGTACATATATGTGTGAACTGCTCCTGTATGTAGAGCACATGTGGCACACTGTACATATATGTGTGAACTGCTCCTGTATGTAGAGCACATGTGGCACACTGTACATATATGTGTGGGCTGCTCCTGTATGTAGAGCACATGTGGCACACTGTACATATATGTGTGAACTGCTCCTGTATGTAGAGCACATGTGGCACACTGTACATATATGTGTGAACTGCTCCTGTATGTAGAGCACATGTGGCACACTGTACATATATGTGTGGGCTGCTCCTGTATGTAGAGCACATGTGGCACACTGTACATATATGTGTGAGATGCTCCTGTATGTAGAGCACATGTGACACACTGTATATATATGTGTGAACTGCTCCTGTATGTAGAGCACATGTGGCACACTGTACATATATGTGTGGGCTGCTCCTGTATGTAGAGCACATGTGGCACACTGTACATATATGTGTGGGCTGCTCCTGTATGTAGAGCACATGTGGCACACTGTACATATATGTGTAGGCTGCTCCTGTATGTAGAGCACATGTGGCACACTGTACATATATGTGTGAACTGCTCCTGTATGTAGAGCACATGTGGCCCACTGTACATATATGTGTGAACTGCTCCTGTATGTAGAGCACATGTGGCACACTGTACATATATGAGTGGGCTGCTCCTGTATGTAGAGCACATGTGTCACACTGTACATATATGTGTGGGCTGCTCCTGTATGTAGAGCACATGTGGCACACTGTACATATATGTGTGGGCTGCTCCTGTATGTAGAGCACATGTGTCACACTGTACATATATGTGTGGGATGCTCCTGTGTGTAGAGCACATGTGGCACACTGTACATATATGTGTGAGCTGCTCTTGTATGTAGAGCACATGTGGCACACTGTACATATATGTGTGGGCTGCTCCTGTATGTAGAGCACATGTGGCACACTGTACATATATGTGTGGGCTGCTCCTGTATGTAGAGCACATGTGGCCCACTGTACATATATGTGTGAGATGCTCCTGTATGTAGAGCACATGTGTCACACTGTACATATATGTGTGGGCTGCTCCTGTATGTAGAGCACATGTGGCACACTGTACATATATGTGTGAACTGCTCCTGTATGTAGAGCACATGTGGCACACTGTACATATATGAGTGGGCTGCTCCTGTATGTAGAGCACATGTGGCACACTGTACATATATGTGTGGGCTGCTCCTGTATGTAGAGCACATGTGGCACACTGTACATATATGTGAGCTGCTCCTGTATGTAGAGCACATGTGGCACACTGTACATATATGTGTGGGCTGCTCCTGTATGTAGAGCACATGTGGCACACTGTACATATATGTGAGCTGCTCCTGTATGTAGAGCACATGTGGCACACTGTACATATATGTGTGGGCTGCTCCTGTATGTAGAGCACATGTGGCACACTGTACATATATGTGTGGGCTGCTCCTGTATGTAGAGCACATGTGGCACACTGTACATATATGTGTGGGCTGCTCCTGTATGTAGAGCACATGCGGCCCACTGTACATATATGTGTGGGCTGCTCCTGTATGTAGAGCACATGTGGCACACTGTACATATATGTGTGGGCTGCTCCTGTATGTAGAGCACATGTGGCACACTGTACATATATGTGTGGGCTGCTCCTGTATGTAGAGCACATGTGGCACACTGTACATTTATGTGTGGGCTGCTCCTGTATCTAGAGCACATGTGGCACACTGTACATATATGTGCGAGTTGCTCCTGTATTTAGAGCGCATGTGGCACACTGTACATATATGTGCGAGTTGCTCCTGTATTTAGAGCGCATGTGGCACACTGTACATATATGTGTGAACTGCTCCTGTATGTAGAGCACATGTGGCACACTGTACATATATGTGTGGGCTGCTCCTGTATGTAGAGCACATGTGGCACACTGTACATATATGTGTGGGCTGCTCCTGTATCTAGAGCACATGTGGCACACTGTACATATATGTGTGGGATGCTCCTGTGTGTAGAGCACATGTGGCACACTGTACATATATGTGCGAGTTGCTCCTGTATTTAGAGCGCATGTGGCCCACTGTACATATATGTGTGGGCTGCTCCTGTATGTAGAGCACATGTGGCACACTGTACATATATGTGTGGGCTGCTCCTGTATGTAGAGCACATGTGGCCCACTGTACATATATGTGTGAGATGCTCCTGTATGTAGAGCACATGTGGCCCACTGTACATATATGTGTGAACTGCTCCTGTATGTAGAGCACATGTGGCACACTGTACATATATGTGTGAACTGCTCCTGTATGTAGAGCACATGTGGCACACTGTACATATATGTGTGGGCTGCTCCTGTATGTAGAGCACATGTGGCACACTGTACATATATGTGTGAACTGCTCCTGTATGTAGAGCACATGTGGCACACTGTACATATATGTGTGAACTGCTCCTGTATGTAGAGCACATGTGGCACACTGTACATATATGTGTGGGCTGCTCCTGTATGTAGAGCACATGTGGCACACTGTACATATATGTGTGAGATGCTCCTGTATGTAGAGCACATGTGACACACTGTATATATATGTGTGAACTGCTCCTGTATGTAGAGCACATGTGGCACACTGTACATATATGTGTGGGCTGCTCCTGTATGTAGAGCACATGTGGCACACTGTACATATATGTGTGGGCTGCTCCTGTATGTAGAGCACATGTGGCACACTGTACATATATGTGTAGGCTGCTCCTGTATGTAGAGCACATGTGGCACACTGTACATATATGTGTGAACTGCTCCTGTATGTAGAGCACATGTGGCCCACTGTACATATATGTGTGAACTGCTCCTGTATGTAGAGCACATGTGGCACACTGTACATATATGAGTGGGCTGCTCCTGTATGTAGAGCACATGTGTCACACTGTACATATATGTGTGGGCTGCTCCTGTATGTAGAGCACATGTGGCACACTGTACATATATGTGTGGGCTGCTCCTGTATGTAGAGCACATGTGTCACACTGTACATATATGTGTGGGATGCTCCTGTGTGTAGAGCACATGTGGCACACTGTACATATATGTGTGAGCTGCTCTTGTATGTAGAGCACATGTGGCACACTGTACATATATGTGTGGGCTGCTCCTGTATGTAGAGCACATGTGGCACACTGTACATATATGTGTGGGCTGCTCCTGTATGTAGAGCACATGTGGCCCACTGTACATATATGTGTGAGATGCTCCTGTATGTAGAGCACATGTGTCACACTGTACATATATGTGTGGGCTGCTCCTGTATGTAGAGCACATGTGGCACACTGTACATATATGTGTGAACTGCTCCTGTATGTAGAGCACATGTGGCACACTGTACATATATGAGTGGGCTGCTCCTGTATGTAGAGCACATGTGGCACACTGTACATATATGTGTGGGCTGCTCCTGTATGTAGAGCACATGTGGCACACTGTACATATATGTGAGCTGCTCCTGTATGTAGAGCACATGTGGCACACTGTACATATATGTGTGGGCTGCTCCTGTATGTAGAGCACATGTGGCACACTGTACATATATGTGAGCTGCTCCTGTATGTAGAGCACATGTGGCACACTGTACATATATGTGTGGGCTGCTCCTGTATGTAGAGCACATGTGGCACACTGTACATATATGTGTGGGCTGCTCCTGTATGTAGAGCACATGTGGCACACTGTACATATATGTGTGGGCTGCTCCTGTATGTAGAGCACATGCGGCCCACTGTACATATATGTGTGGGCTGCTCCTGTATGTAGAGCACATGTGGCACACTGTACATATATGTGTGGGCTGCTCCTGTATGTAGAGCACATGTGGCACACTGTACATATATGTGTGGGCTGCTCCTGTATGTAGAGCACATGTGGCACACTGTACATATATGTGCGAGTTGCTCCTGTATTTAGAGCGCATGTGGCACACTGTACATATATGTGCGAGTTGCTCCTGTATTTAGAGCGCATGTGGCACACTGTACATATATGTGTGAACTGCTCCTGTATGTAGAGCACATGTGGCACACTGTACATATATGTGTGGGCTGCTCCTGTATGTAGAGCACATGTGGCACACTGTACATATATGTGTGGGCTGCTCCTGTATGTAGAGCACATGTGGCACACTGTACATTTATGTGTGGGCTGTTTCTGTATCTAGAGCACATGTGGCACACTGTACATATATGTGCGAGTTGCTCCTGTATTTAGAGCGCATGTGGCACACTGTACATATATGTGCGAGTTGCTCCTGTATTTAGAGCGCATGTGGCACACTGTACATATATGTGTGAACTGCTCCTGTATGTAGAGCACATGTGGCACACTGTACATATATGTGTGGGCTGCTCCTGTATGTAGAGCACATGTGGCACACTGTACATATATGTGTGGGCTGCTCCTGTATGTAGAGCACATGTGGCACACTGTACATATATGTGTGGGCTGCTCCTGTATCTAGAGCACATGTGGCACACTGTACATATATGTGTGGGATGCTCCTGTGTGTAGAGCACATGTGGCACACTGTACATATATGTGCGAGTTGCTCCTGTATTTAGAGCGCATGTGGCCCACTGTA
This sequence comes from Hyperolius riggenbachi, assembly GCF_040937935.1. Lineage (NCBI taxonomy): Eukaryota > Metazoa > Chordata > Amphibia > Anura > Hyperoliidae > Hyperolius > Hyperolius riggenbachi. The sequence goes on from NC_090650.1 coordinate 254,211,535, forward strand.
GACACAGACACAGAACATTTATATCGCGCTTTTCTCCTGGCGGACTCAAAGCGCAGCCACTAGGACACGCTCTATAGGCAGTAGCAGTGTTAGGTAGTCTTGCCCAAGGTCTCCTACTGAATAAGTACTGGCTTACTGAACAGAAGGAGCTGAGATTCGAACCCTGGTCTCCTGCATCAGAGGTAGAGCCCTTAACCATTACACTATCCAGCCACTATTTTACATATATGTGTGGGCTGCTTATGTATGTAGAGCACATGTGGCACACTGTACATATATGTGGGCTGCCTCCTGAATGTAGAGCACATGTGGCACACTGTTCATACATGTGTGGGCTGCTCCTTTATACAGAACACATGTGGCACACTGATCATATATATGTGGGCTGCTCCTGTGTGTAGAACCCATGTGGCAAACTGTACATATATGTGTGAGCTGCTCCTGTATTTAGAGCACATGTGGCACACTGTACACATATGTGTGAGCTGCTCCTGTATTTAGAGCACATGTGGCACACTGTACACATATGTGTGAGATGCTCCTGTGTGTAGAACCCATGTGGCAGACTAGACATATATGTGTGACCTGCTCCTGTATTTAGAGCACATGTGGCACACTGTACATATATGTGCTGATCAGAAGCAGAGTTTAATATATATATATATAGTTATAGTTATGTTCTGCACAACATGCATTATATGCCCCATGAAAGGCATGAAGGAATTTCCCAGCCCTGCACAGAAGCATCTCTCCCAGCTGATGTGCTGTATATGTAAATAGTTGTTTATGTCTGAAATATTTTCTTTCCAACAGACCCCCAAATAAATCAATCCATCATTTAACTGAAATAATACAAATCTTGTTTTCCTAAGCAAAGCTGTGTTTGGGCTGTGGGTGCCGAGGCGTTACCCAGAACAGGGGTAGACATTAACACTGTTTACAAGCGGGAATAGATTTGTGCAATTTGTTATTTTGATAGAGGTAGTACTTTCTTCTCTCTTTGGCCGGTTTGGTTAAGCGAATGTAACTCAATACCGCAATTATTCAGGTGGTCCCTTATGTGCCTTTCTAGCGATAATTCTAAGCGAATATGAGATTATTGCCAAATATTACCCCCCCCCCCCCCATTTCTGTATGTCACGCTGACATTAGATAGAATTGGATAGAACTCTGTGACCTCATAACGCGTCAGAACAGTGGAGTTCATTTAATGATGTCACTTTGCAGCCGGTAACATCACTGCTTTCACACAGAACGGGACAGTAATACGATACATATATATTTATATTGTCTTTTGTGAGTCATTTTGTTTTGGTGAATGCATGCTGTATCCTGAACCTCAACTATCAGTGACACGCTACACAATAAATACTCTATAAACAAGCTATCTTTCAAGAGTGATGCTTTGCAGACAGCTAATTATTTTAATCCCCTAAATCAGTGTAATTTCGATTTACTGCTGGAGAAAATGAAAGGCTTGCACTCAGCTGCGATGTGTCTAATTTGTTTGGTGGCTTATTGTGGAGCGCTGATGTCTTTCAGCTAGTCACTGGTACAAAGCTGTATATAATTGGCGAGCAGTGGCATTCACTGTGATCTCTGCATACATTGTACACACGGTACATTGTGCGATCACGGCATACACTAATCACACGACACGTGATCACTGCATACACACACACTTAACACACGTTGGGATCACTGGATACACTGAACACACATGCTGGGATCACTGCATATTCTGAACACCCGACAAATGCAGGCATTACTGCACACACGGCATATGTGTGACCATACATGCACTGCATACGCACAAAAAAACACATGCTGGGATCACTGGATACACTGAACACACATGCATACACGGTACATGCGATCACTGCATAGACACACACACACACATGCTGGGATAACTGGATACACTGAACACACATGCATACACGGTACATGTGATCACCGCATACACACACACATGCTGGGATAACTGGATACACTGAACACACATGCAGACATCACTGTACATGTGATCACTGCAACACACACACACACACACACACACACACACACACACACACACACACACACACACACACACACACACACACACACACACACACACACACACACACACACACACACACACACACACACACACACACACACACACACACACACACACACACACACACACACACACACAGGGATAACTGGATACACTGTGACTGGACACACATGCAGACATCACTGCATACACTGAACACACGGCACATGCTGTGAAAGATCCTCACACAGCTGATTGGTAATAAGACGCTGCTAGAAGTGTAGTCGCCGGGGCTGTGTATTGAATGGAAAATGCTGACGCCTGCTACATTTCTTGGGCTTACTCACACAAGAGCAGCGGCCACCTGTCAGCCAGTCTGGAAATCGCAGGGCTAGAGCGCCCTCTGATGGGCAGCTGTAGTTTCTGGAAAGTAATTCGGTTTGGCTTGTACTGTAGGTAACCCCAGAGCAGAAAATTCTCCCAACATGCACATTTCTACTGCAAATGTTCACATTGTTGCCCTTATTGCAGAAAGGCTTGGCAGTTGGAGTAAGTAAAATAGATTCCTATGCCCATCACTAGCCCCATTGGAACACAAGGATCTGTGAGATATTGAAAAGTGATTTTTTTATAGCCCCCCAACAGAGAGTGCAGTTAAAGGACCACTATCGCAGAAAAAAGTAGGCAGCTAAAATCTGACAGAACCCACAGGTTTTGGACCAGTCCATCTCCTCATGGGGTATTCTCAGAGTTTTCTTTGTTTTCAACAGCATTTCCTGAACAGCAGTTTAACTTCCAAAATAGTAAGATACCAACAAGCCTCCTTACTCACTTGCACACTATTTTGTCAGTTAGACTTAGCAACTACTGTTCAGGAAATGCTGTTGAAAACAAAGAAAACCCTGAGAATCCCCCATGAGGAGATGGACTGGACCAAAACCTGTCGGTTCTGTCAGATTTGAACTGCCTACTTTTTCATGATAGTGGTCAGCTGCCTGCCTCTCATTTATCTCATTCTAAATGCTTTTCAGCTAGTAAAGAGTTTGGCATCAGTTTTCCTTATAGTCTAAGCCCCTATGGTAATAAAGGTGGCCACTAACGGTCCAATTTCTAGCAAAAACAATCATTTGATCGGTTTGGTTGTAAATAAACTCTTGATGGGCACAATCAATTACGAACAATTATTAAAAATACTCCGCTCTCGCCTCCATAAGATTGTGACCTGCGGCTGGGTCAGGATCGTCTGCATATGCGCGGGCATGCAGTGTGCCTCTTGTTATCGGGCTACCATCACCTGGAGTGCTCTGCACTTGCACAATTCAGAGAGTATTGAACTGCGCAAGTGCAGAGCGCTCCTGGCTATGGGAGCACGATCAAGAGAGGCTTGCAGTGCGCCTGTGCATGCACAGAAGATCCCGACCCAGCCGAGGGTCACAATCTTATTTATGGAGGCAAGAGCAGACGCCTCGCTCAGAGTGTAGCTGCGCAATGGACCTAACAGACTTTTAGTGACTGGAAGAAGCCCCAGGTGAGTGAAACTTTGATTTTTTTTTTAGATTTTAGATTGCCTGATGTGTCCTTCAAGTCACTTAATGTTGATTTGTGCCATAAAAACATTTGGAATGTTACTTTTCGGATCTGTTCTGATTACCTTCTGTAGGTAGAGGGTAGTAGATACTGAAATATTCTAAGAAACTTTAAATACACCTTACATACACAGTATTTAATTCATAATTGATCTTCAATAATTTATTGTCATGCGGAATGGAAAATCCAAGAACATTTGGAAAGGGAAATACTCACAAAAGCTGATCATGTGAAGAAAACAATCAATATACATATCTTCTGAAGTTTTGAACACAAATATATTTCTCTCTTTCCCAATGTCTCTGACATAACAAAAGTAGCATCTGCAGATTTGGTGACTGATATTTCCGCCCTATGGTTCTTCAGCTCCTTTGTGAAGTTTATGATTATATCAGTAAAAACAGATCTTACTAAACTTGTTTTCCAAACCAGGAGATGGTGCTCCAAGTACATATCAGATTTCACTTTCAGGCCCCTTGCCTGCTGTATTGCCCCCCCACACACACACACTCGTCCATGCCACAAGGGTCATTTCACTTGCACAGTTCATGCAATGTAACGTATTGTGCTGGAAGGAACAAAAATGACTCAATCCCAACACAAAGTCTGCAGCGCGTTACCGCATGTTCCGTGCTTGTCGCATGGATTATGCAGCAATGCAAGTCAATGGGCGACACAGCAAGTGTGCACCACGGGGGCACAGTGCGACGCAGCATGCATGCGCAGACCGATAGGAATCTCAGCATAATTTCTGCTGTGTGATGCGGTGCTCGCACCGTATCGCTGTGCAAATCTCAGGTGTGCAACCAGCCTAATGCTGGGCATACACGGTGCGTTTATGCGCCGGAATCGAGCTGCTGGCTCGATGCCGGCACGTCCCCGCTCGTCCGCGCGGTCGCATGGATCGATTCCCGCTCGTCCCTGCAGGCACTTCCTTATCAGCCGCTCGTTTCTTCCATTGTCCGCCCGCGGGGATCAAGCGCAGAATCGATCCGCCGCGGTGATCGGACAGGTTGGATATTATCAATTGAGCCATCAGCGGCTTGATTGATAAGAACTATCTAGCCGTGTATGCCCAGCATAATGCTGGGTTTACACCATACAATTTTCCATTAGATTTTCTGTTAGAATGCATAATTAGACGATTTTCTGTAGAGATTGGTCATTATCTCTGGTGCATTGTCTTCTGTTTATCTCCTGCTGAGTAGAACACTGCCTAATTGCTCGGCAGATAGATCGTAAGATAGATAAATTTCCAACATGTTGAACTTTATCTGGCAGGTAAATCTAACAGAAAATTGTATGGTGTAAACCCAGCATTATGCTGGGCATACACGGTTAGATAGTTCTTATCAATCGAGCCGCTGATACCTCGATTGATAAGATCCAACCTGTCCGATCATCGCAGCGGATTGATACCGCGCTTAATGGTGGACAATAGAAAAAAACGAAGCGCTGATAAGAAGCGCCCGCGGGGAATAGTGGGAATCGATTTGCGCGCACGTGTGGACGAGCGGTGATGCACCGGCATTGAGCCGCTGGCTCGATACTGGCGCATAAACGAACCGTGTATGCCCAGCATAACAGATAATAAAACATTGTATGTTAGCATTAAACATTATAACTAAACTAAAAAATAAATATACACGGTGGTGCACAACAGACCGGCCCAACTGCCTGAGACGTGCGCGAGTATACAGACAATGGTTGGTTGGTCCCCATGTGTCTCTACTCTATTCCTGCTGTGTGTGGTGTCTGGACTTAATAGCGTTTGTTTGTTTCACTTTCATCTGCTGCTGTATGGGGAACGCTCTCATATGGCAGCAGATGCAAGCTAGATAGGTTTCATTAAATTGTAGACCACAGGTACCTAGGAAAAAGTAGAGGCTGCCGGTGTCTGTATACTCGTGCATGTGACAGGCAGCTGGGCCAGTCTTTCGTTTGCCACCCTGTACATACAGTGGGGTTTGAAAGCTTTTATTTTTTATTTAAAGAATGGGGCACTAGTAAAGCCCGATCACACAAACAACACATTTGCAAATATGTGTCTTGGCTCAAAAAAGGAGGTGTCTGAAGACATCAGGAAAAAAATTAGTTGATGCCCATAAAAGATTAAAAGACCATCTCTAAATAATTTGGATTCCACCAACCAAATTCCAGACAGACTGTGTACATATGGAGGCAGGGGCAGCCTTAGATTTAACAATGCTTTGAGCAAAACTAGATTTAAATTTAGAATGCAATGGATAATATATTGTGAAAGACACTACAATAATCAAAAATAATCAATGGGCTATACATAGGCTGCACTGAGGAGTCTTCCATTACCCTTTGATAAAGGTATAGACGAAACAGCACTGTCAGGGTATTTTGGAACCAGTACTATGTGGACACTCTGAACTTTATTTGTGCTCATTGATGGGCATATCTGAGCCTGCTTCTAACATGTCATGGCCATTATTTGGACTTGATCACTGTTGCCGCTATTAATATGCCCTTTATGAACATTGTCTTGCTAGAGTGACCCAGTGTATTTTTTGATGTTGTTTACTTTTGTAATCGCTCATTGTGTAGAACTGCACTTAAGTAACTTGGTTCACACTGAGTGCTCTTTTGTACTCAAGCATAATTGTACAGTCTATGCACCGCCCATTGATTATTATTGTAGTGTCTTTCACAATAAATTATCCATTGCATTCTACAACTTGGTGTGCTGGTCATCTTTTTTGTATGGTTTATTTAAGACCCTAGCAGGGCCTGTTTTGCAGACCAAGCACCCACACATGTTGCTACTTACTGTGCAAGTGAAACGATGCTGCTTACTGTGCATATTTTAGGTGTGCTGACCTTTTCTAATTTACTTTTTTTTGTTTAACACTTTCCCTGCCAAACACATACCAGGTACGTGTTGGCTGGGAAGGGTTTAAATGCCAACAACATATACCGTACGTTATTGACAAATTGTCCCACCCCCCTCCCCAGGAAGCAGCGAGGAGGGGGGGGGGGCAGCATCATTCCTCCCTCCCTCCACGTGGACCCCCCTCCTCTGCCTCCCTGTGTGGTTGGAGCAGTGGTCTGGTTGTAATTACTCACCGATCACTCGCTCCATGCCGCATTTCTCCTGCAGGCAGCCACGTCCTCTCTCCTTCCGGTTTCCTGTATGACACATGATTACATACGTGTCATACAGAATTGAGCAGCCAAGAGATGTGCCTGCAGCCGCCAGGGGAATGCCGCATGGAGCGAGCGATTGCTTGAGTAATTACAACCCAACCTCTGCTCCATCATTACAAGGGTCCACAGGAGGGGGGCCCATGTGGAGGGAAAATTATTTCGGCCCCCCTCCCCCAGTGGCATCCGTATCTGCTACCTATACTGGGGGCTCCTATAGCTACTACCTATGCTAGGGCAACTATACCTGCTACCAATAGCTACTACCTATAATGGGGGTACCTATACTTACTACCTATATTCGGGTACCTATATCTGCTACCTATACTGGGTCACCTATACCTGCTACCTATACTGGGGTACAGATTCCTGGCTATCTATACTAGCTGCACCTATACTTGGCTACTTATACTGGCTGCACCTATACCTGGCTACCTGCATTGGTGGCACCTATACATGGCTACCTATACTGGCTGCAACTATACCTCACTACCTGTACTGGGGGCATCTATTCCTGACTACTAGAGATGTCGCGAACTGGCGATTTTCGGTTCGCGAACCGGGTTCGCGAACTTCCGCGAAAGGTTCGGTTCGCGGAAAAGTTCGCGAACCGCAATAGACTTCAATGGGGAGGCGAACTTTGAAAACTAGAAACATTTCTGCTGGCCAGAAAAGTGATGGAAAAGATGTTTCAAGGTGTCTAACACCTGAGATCTTTCAGTGACTACAAGAGGGGGGGAAAAAAATTCAAAAATACCGTATAGTTTTTGAGAAAATCAATTTTAAAGTAACTCCTTCTGACCGTGGGAAAATTAAGCGCCTGCCGACTTTAGCAGTTAATAGCAAAGCCGCTTTAACAGCTAGAAACCCCAAACTTGCAGAAAATGTTAAGAACAGTGGGAATAAGAGGAAATTTTTTTTTTTCAAAAAGACCTTATAGTTTTTGAGAAAATCAATTTTAAAGTTTCAATGTAAATTCTCCTTCTGACCGTAGGAAAATATACCCCCGCCAACTTTAATGGTTAATTGCACAGCCCCTTTAAAAGCTAGCAACACCAAAATTACTGGGAATGTTAAGAAGAACAGTGGGAACAAGAGGAAATTTTTTTTTTCAAAAAGACCTTATAGTTTTTGAGAAAATCGATTTTAAAGGGAAGGTCCAAGCAAAAAAAAAAAAATGAGTTTCACTTACCTGGGGCTTCTACCAGCCCCATTTAGCCATCCTGTGCCCTCATAGTCACTCACTGCTGCTCCAGTCCCCCGCTGGCAGCTTTCTGACCTCGGAGGTCAGGGTCGCATTGCGTACATTTTTACGCATTCTCGCTAGTGCAGGAACATTAACATATACATTTTTACGCGTTAGTGGTGCAACGCATACATTTTTGTTCCTGCACTAGCTGGAATGCGTAAAAATGTATGCAATGCGGCCCTGACCTCCGAGGTCAGAAAACTGCCAGCGAGGGACTCGAGCAGCAGTGAGTGACTACGAGGGCACAGGATGGCTACATGGGGCTGGTAGAAGCCCCAGGTAAGTGAAACTCATTTTTTTTTTTTGCTTGGACCTTCCCTTTAAAGTAAAAAAAAAAGAGTCGATTCATAAAAAAGAACCGATTCATTAAAAAGATCCGGCTCATTCATGAGCCGTTAGTATAGCAGAGAATGCGTCCTCGGAAGGACGTGAAGCTGCTGGCTCCCGCTGCTGTCTCTCCCCACCTGCCTGCACCTGTCAACCCTCACCTAGGCTGGCACCCAGCGCACCCATGGGTGCACTGGGTGCCAGCCTAGGTGGGGGTTCACAGGTGCAGGCAGGCAGGTGGGGAGAGACAGCGGGAGCTAGCAGCTATGCGTCCAAAAGGACTTTTGGACGCATTCTCTGCTATGTGGGTGGGGGGCTTCGGAGATCTTCAATCAACTTAATAGAAGATCGCAACACAAGAGGATACAGTTCGTTGGATCATTTACCGAGGATATTGCCGTGGGAATTTTTTTTTAAAGGTACAGGTAAGTATTTCTGGTTAATTAAGAAAATTAAAGGACTTTTTTCGTGGTTGTGTTTTTATTTCATTTAACCCTTTGTGGAAATAGGTAGGGGTACTTTGTACCTCATATAGTAGCAAATATATCGGCGCCAAGGGACAATGGAACCGCCGCTGAGAAGAACAATGTCCAAAAGTTCAGAAGTCAGGCATACATCAAAGGTCAGCGCAGGTTTAGAAAGTCATTGTATGTAGGGAATGGTAAATTCTTCACCACAAAATATCAAATGCTCAGAGGTAGGTATCCGCCAAACATCAAAACTAGAAAAGGCTTACCAGCTCCCAACAACCCACATTATAAGGTTGTGAAATGGCTCATGTCACAGATAACGTCCAGGGAACATCAGACGTCGTGAAGATCCAGTGGACATCCGTATGGAGGTAAAGTTTCAGGAATTTATATAGGAAAACAAAAACGGCAATATCTAAGCGTAACCCGTTTATTTAGATAAAATTTCTTTAAAAGGCAGTAGACATAAAAACGATAACTCACATACGGGGCCCATAAACAGGGAACCCCAGAAGATTAGCGCGCATGTAATGGTCAATCGAAGATCAATAGACAATGGTGCCGCCTGTTACAGGCGGCACCATTGTCTATTGTCACACCATTGTCTATTGACACATATATATACACATATATATATATATATACACACATATATATTTCCTGTAGAATCCATGGCAGCATACTACGGGTTAGCCCCGCCCACTAACCCTGCCAGGACCAGTCACTATAAATTTTTGCTCCACCCCACCTGCACTGCTTTTTTTTCCCGTCCTAGCCGGGACTAGTCGAGGTTTTTCCTTTTCGTTTTTCTTTTCTGCCTACCTGCTGTTTTCTTGACAGCCTTCGCATGGTCCCCTCCGCTATGCGAAGCTCTGATCAGGGCCACTAAAGGTGGCAGTAGGTCAGAGGAAGTCGCCCCCTTTTCTGCTGATCTTTTCGGGGGTGCAGAAAGACTATATGCTGTAAATCAGCATGTCCGGGCAGCACTGGGAAGGACCTCCCCCCGAGGCTGGAGCCTGTGTTGCTGGGATGCGCTCCAGGATGGTTGCTGCTCGGGGAGGACTTCCCCTGTGTGTTCCAGCCTTCACTTCCGGGTTAACAGGAAGTGACCTAAGATGCCGTCCTCACAGCTCCATTTAGCTCAGCGTGGACTGGTAGCTAACGCTGTAGCAAGGAGGACAGACGGACTGACCACACGTGGATCTGGTGAGAGGGGCTATGCAGCCCTGCGCTTTTGATACATTTCAAATCAGGCTAGTGTAAAGTGCTGGACTAATGGGGTAATGTCTGTATATTTCAGGACAAGTGTATTGCATCCCTTCCTCTCCCCAAACACAGCTACAGCAACGTTGCAGGTATGGTGCACTGTTAATATATCCCTGCAAACTCTGTTTACATTTCAGGGTAATGGATTTCTAATGTGTATATCATCTGTTTTCAGTGATCTGTGTAAATCATGGATCAGACTTCCCAGCAAACAGATCAGCCTCAAGACTCTAGGTAGGCAGCGTTTTTAAGTTTGCACTAGATATATAGATATATTTTTATTTATTTATTTATTTTTTTTTTTAAGGAGGTTCAGTTGCACACTGAGAATATAATATATTCTTATGTGTCTTTCAGCAATGAACCCCAGCCTGGAGCCTCCTCCTCATCCACTCAGTATTCCAAGTCTTCTCAGAAGACACAGAGTAGAAGAGGACCCTGTAAACAACCTGACGCCGATCAGTGTTGGGCATGTGGACACAAGACAATGCCGGGAAAACTTGTTTGCTCGGACTGTTTTTTTGCATTTCCAGTAGAGGAAATACCTCAGGAGCAGGATCTCCCCTCACTTATTAAAGATATAGTTCAGCAGACACTTAAGGAACAAGCTAATACCTCTACGGATGCTAGCCCAAAGCCTAGAGATCAAGACGATAATTCCCCAATAGACGACACTGAGGACACAGAGGAGATTGCAGTAGGGTTTGACTTTGCACTTGTGCCCCCGTTTGTAAGATCTGTCCGTGAAGCGATAGAATGGGAGGAACCAGAGGAACCCCCTAGCAAATCTAAGACGTATTACCCGCATCTCAAGAAGAGGGTACTATCTTTCCCCATTATGGAGTAGGTGAAGGACATATTTCAAGAAGAATGGTCTAAAGTGGACAGAAAACCGCCATTGGCGAATAGATTAGGAAAATTATATCCCATAGAGGGTGAACTAATTAATAAGCTAGAAGGGGCACCAGTAGTAGACGCGGCAGTAACCAGACTCGCACGACATGTTACCCTCCCTGCCGAAGACTCGGTAGCCTTTAAAGACCCGTTGGATAGGAGGATGGATCAGGACATTAGGCGAGCTTACGTTGCAATGGGAAATGCCTGCAGACCGGCAATAGCGCTCACATCGGTGGCAAGGACCATAAGAACCTGGGCGGATAATCTTGAGGGGGCAGTCCAGGCAGGAGTAGATAATAAGACTATCTGTTCAGCTCTCGATGAGTTTAAACTCGCTTCCGACTTCATAGGCGAGGCCGCATTCGACGTGTTAAGATGCTCCGGTCGCGCAATGCTCCATACGGTCACTATGAAGCGCGCTATGTGGTTAAAGCCATGGTCAGCCGACCCCAATTCACGTATTACGTGGTGTAAAATTCCCTATGACGGTCAAAATCTATTTGGAAGCAAGTTGGAATCCGCTATATCGAGAGTAACGGGAGGCAAGTCTGGGCTGCTCCCTCAGGATAGGCGCCTAAGGAGACAGAGGCCCGGGGATAAAAGACCCTTCCAATCCAGACAAAGAGACTTCAGATTTAACAGATCATCTCAGAATTTTCGTCGGAAGTGGCCAGGCACACAATCAACCCTCTCAAAATACAATAAACAACGCGCTAACACCAGCACTCAGGATCAGAAATCCTTCTGAATATACGACCGCTCACAGAGAAGCAGTAGGGGGCAGATTAGCGAACTATGCCCATCTGTGGGCGGAGAAGTTCAAAAACTGGTGGGTAACAAAGACATTACAGGAGGGACACTCGTGGACTTTCAGAACCCAACCACCAGAGAATTTGTTTGTGGCCACAAGAATACCTACAGTGCAGGACAGACTGCAGGTACTTCAGACATACGTAGAGGAATTGCTGGAGAAACAAGCAATCATTCACGTTCCGTACGAAGAAAGGAACAAGGGAGTTTACTCCCCTTTATTTTTCGTTACAAAAAAGTCAGGGGAGCTACGACCTGTGCTAGATTTAAGAATACTGAACAGTTATATCCTACAAGAAAGATTCAAGATGGAATCGTTACAAACCATAATTCCCTCAATTCACCTAGAAGATTGGTTATTGGCGGTCGACTTAGAGGATGCGTATTTACACATACCTGTTCACCAAGAATTCCAGAGGTTCCTCAGGTTCGCCATAGGAGAGCTCTATTTTCAGTTCAGGGTGCTGCCCTTTGGTATATGCACGGCACCGAGAACATTTACGAAGATTCTGGTAAATGTAATCGCAGCCCTCAGGGAGGAGGGCCTGCGAACGCATCACTACTTAGACGACATCTTGCTTATAGAATCCTCAGAGGAAAAGCTGATCCTGAGCAGGAAGATCTTACTCGACACCCTACAAGCTCTGGGATGGCTAATAAATTGGAAGAAGAGCAAACTAGTGCCAACACAGACTCTAATCTTCCTGGGAGCAGAGATAAGCACGGTAGACAACGCAATAAAGATGCCTCAGGAGAAGATCTATTCAACCATTCAGAGAATGTCAGAAGCACACACAGCAACGCTATTGACAGCGAGACAGTGTATGAGAATAATCGGAACGATGGTGGCGGCTATACCTATGGTCAAATGGGCCAGATGGAACATGAGAAGATCACAAAGACTCTTTCTGAATCAGTGGACAGGACAAGATTACGAACAAAAAATAAGAATCCTACAGTGTATGAAGGACGAGTTGAAATGGTGGAAACAAGCGAGCAACCTGCAGGTTCATCACAGGATTCGGGAGCAAACCCCGTTATACATCACGACCGACGCAAGCCTATGGGGATGGGGAGCTCATCTGGGGCACTCATATGTTCAGAACAAATGGAGAACACCCACGAGGGGGACACCTGCCAATATATTGGAGATCCGGGCAGCTTGGAACGCAGTCAGATACTTTGCGGAGGAAATAAAGGGACAATCTGTCACCCTCAGAATGGACAATACAACGGCTGTGGCCTACGTCAGGAATCAGGGGGGCACTCGCAGTGGAACACTGCTGAGGGAGGTAGCTCCACTTATGAACTGGGCGCAGGAGAACCTGACATTACTATCAGCTATACACATACCAGGTACTCAGAACCTGACAGCAGATACCCTGAGTCGAGGTTGGGTAGATCACAACGAGTGGTCACTCAACCCTCGCATCTTCGAACTGATCTGCCACAAATGGGGAAAACCGCAGATAGACCTAATGGCAACGCCACAGAACACGAAATGCGCATTATTCATAACAAGATTTCGTTGCAAGCAGGCACAAGCTTGGGACGCAATAACAGCACAATGGAATTGCACTCTCGCATATGTGTTCCCACCGACACCACTGATTCCCCACCTTCTCAAGCGAATACAGAAACAGGAAGTGACGGTATTAGCAGTCATTCCTTGGTGGCCGCGCAGGCCATGGTTCCCCCTGTTGCAGGAACTGTTAGTAGAACCTCCATTCAAACTACCGTGTCCCAGGGAGTTGCTCAGCCAGGGGGAGATACTGCACCCTCATCCCGAAATTCTCAATTTGACGGCGTGCAAGTTGAGAGGAGGAAACTGGCGGAAATAGGATGCTCGGTCGCGGTTACCGAAACCTTGCTGAAAGCGAGGAAGCTGTCTACAAATAGAACATACCATAGAGTATGGGATAAATACACATCCTTTATGACGGAAAGAAGCATAGATCCGATGGACCCACCAATATCTATTATATTGGAATTCTTACAAGTAGGGCTTGACATGGGTCTTGGAGTGAGAACGATAAAGGGCCAAATCTCCGCCATTTCTGCACTAACAGATAAGAGATGGGCAGTCCACCCTTTGGTTTTACAGTTTATCAGGGCGGTAACCAAGTTGAGACCACCGAGACGTAACCAATATCCACAGTGGGACTTGCCCACAGTGCTCCTGGGGTTGTCAAGAACACCATTCATGCCTCTGGAAAATTGCAACTTGGTGAACCTCACGCTCAAAGTTGTTTTCTTGGTGGCGATTGCCTCTGCACGTCGAGTATCCGAGATCCAGGCTCTTACCATCGATCCGGCGCATCTTCAATTCTTCCCTGACAGAGTGACATTAACACCTAACCTACAGTTTGTCCCAAAAGTCTCATCTGCCTTTCACTTCAACCAGGAGTGGAATCTGCCTGTATTTGTAGATGAATCAGCGGCGGAACCGAATTCGCTAAACATACCAATACTTCTAAAGAAATATCTAAGGGAGACTAAAGAGATTCGCAAAACAGACAGGTTATTTGTAATACCCACAGGCTACCGCAGAGGACAACCTGCGGCAACAAGAACGATCGCCTCATGGCTCGTGAGAATGATTAAGGAAACATATAGAGCAGCAGGGGCACAACCACCGGAAAACGTAACCGCGCATTCTACTAGAGCAATCTCCACCTCATGGGCAGCTCTGGCAGGAGTCTCGTCAGAGACGATATGTAGAGCGGCAAACTGGTCCTCGGCCAACACCTTCGTCAACCATTACAGGGTAGACCCGGGGGCATCCTCTACGGCCCAATTCGGAAGGACAGTACTTTCCTCAGCACAGCTGTCGACAACAGATACCTGACTTGTGAATATTTTCTTGTATAAAACATATGTTCAGACAATCTTCTGATGTATGTG